>NC_136497.1:14477785-14717785 GCF_053919585.1 Euprymna scolopes
GTGAGAAGTAAGGCAACAAGATGTTTTCTTACATTCGATGCCTCCATTCAGTCTCAAAAGACAAAGGATACTCTTGTATTACACTGTGCGTGTAATTGTGAAGCGAGGTTCCGCAATCCCTAATTACACCTCTTCTGAATCAGCACTGCTTGAGTCCAGTGGCAAGGAGAAGTCAAGGACGACTGGAAACAATGCCGAGATAAGCAGAGAGCACATACAGCACCGAGAATCCCAAATGGTCACCCATTTAGTACTAACCGGACTCAATCTTGCTTAACTTCGATGATCCAACAAAAACTGGTGTGTCAACATGATTATGATTAGATGGTCAGGGAACTGGGTTAGGGGAATTGCAAAGGTGAGCAGTCAGAGGAAAAAGCTATTAGACTACAAAATCTTCCATCATTTAAGGAACCTTTACAGTGAAGGGGTGGGAATTTGCTGCCAGTCAGGTGAGTCATGATTATTTATATTGAGAGGGTACAGATACAATTTCATTGGAGCACATTCCATGTAAGTACTTATTAAACAAGCACAAGTGTGCAATACTGGAGCGATGGGACAGGGGTTGGAGCTTGGCAGACAGTGCGAGACCTATTAAGTTAGAAATTAATTTTTACACTTTTCCAAAGCAAGAGAAAGAGAGGATAGTGGTTGTTGAACAATGCACCATGCAAAGTGTAGCTTTATAATCTCCATATAGTAAGTTCAAGTTCTTATTTACTTTATAGGATGTTTCTTATTTTTTTTATAAATAAAAAAAAATAAATCTAAGTAGTAAAATTGTTCTTCTAAAACTAAAATAGGTTTAAGGCTTCCAACATTCATACTAGAATTGTTTGCAAGGTCCCTTGCCATAGTGGATAAAGTACTTGGTAAAGTTCAGTTGTAAGTGATACTTTTTGGACGGTTGAAGGTTCAATCCTCTGCATGCACACTCAAAATACAATTGCAAATCATCTAGGACTTCTACCCAGTCATGACTGACTAAATGAGAGCATGCTACCCAGTGTACCCCTGTGAATTAATTAACGGGTTCTGTTTGAAAATCTATGCAGATTTCAGAGTATGACAGAAAGACCCCCCACCCCCGCCGTTCAACAAGATACACCTGAAACATTGTGCGAATAACATTGAAGATAAGAAAAGTCTGAATTATCAAAATCATAGTTTATAGGAGGTTTTATTATCATAGCCTGTATTATTCACATTTATCTAATACAACATTCATTAAAATCCACAGGAAAGTAATGTAAATAAATCTCAGGATTATCTCCCTTTACAAAATAATATGACTGCTCATTTGACATACAATATATGCATAGAAGAGAGAGAAAGTCCACTGGGAAAACAAGTAAATGTTGTGATAATATAAAAGTTCAAAACGAGGCCCGTGTGAATTATTCATGATCAGCACAAATTATAAGTATTTAATGAAATCAAAGCTTCATTTTCTCTTTTATTGTTAGATGTTGAAGCACAAAAACAATTCTATGTGTACGTGTAGTAGCACAATGTTAAAACTCATGACAGCTATGTCCAGTTCAAATCCTCACATTATTTGGACTCTTTGCACTATTGTTCTTATCTTCAGTGTTATTTTCAAAACACCTCGAAATACAACCTCTGACCTCCTTCAGGTGTATCTTGTTCAAGAATCTAAATAATACAAATAAATTAATCATCATTTCAAAAATTCAGAAACTTAGTTCAAATCCTGGTGCCTCTGTTCCACTCATTTATACATTAGGAAAGGCATGAGCCCACGATTTATTGTCTAGTATAATAGCAACTTGTGTTTATTGAATTGTATATAATGAATCTTATACAATAGGTATTGTTTAAACATTTAACAATCTCAAAAGGTTGATATGCTGTAAAACTGACAAACATTCTTTAAAAAAAAATTTTAATAAAAATAACTTCTGCTACTTTTACTATGCACAAAATAATCAATGCATTATTAGAAATTTCACAATTAATTAAACAAAATTAATTCTAATACATAGGTGTTTGCAATAAATTTTAAAAGAAATCACAAAATTTTAATATTTATTATAAGCCATTAAGCATTTAGTTTCATTTAAATTTTCTGTAATTTGAGAATTGACAAGATGTAAGTTATTTGAAAAAAGGCTTATAAATTTTTTTTTTTTTTTGCCTCTATTACTCATGCGATGTTCTTCCTGCAAATTCACTCCTAAAACATTTCTGCCACTTGTTAGACCATTGTTTGAGTATAACTGTCTCTCTTGTTAGACCATTGTTTAAGTAGGCCTTTGTTCCATATCTAATATCCAACATCTGGAGAGAGTTCAAAGACTGGCTATCTGAATAATGCAGGGTCTACAAGATCTGCCTTGAGAAAGCCAACTCAAGAAAATCAATCTTTTCCCCCTTGAGCATTGACGATTACGTAGTGATCTCGGTTTAGCCTACATCTTGTGAATGGTCATTATAATATAGCTCAGAACCTATTATTCACTTTTGCACTGGAAAATGGTCTATGCAAACACCACAAGAAACTATTTTACCATCAATTTCAATTGAACTGGAGGAGGGCCATTTTCTTAAGATTCTTAGACCTTGGCATAAACTTCAAAGAGAAGTAATAAATGCATTTTTGTTTTTGTGTAAATTTATACCACACTTTCCCTGCATGGCAACTAAAGCATGATTGTTTTATTGTTTTTATCAAATTTAATTGAATCATGTGTAATAATATTGAGTTCTATCTCTGGATTTCTTCAAAAATTAATATATATTTAGATATATATAGATTATCAATACAATAACAAAATGACAATAGAAAAAAATATATACTAATGTATATAGGTTTAATAATTTATTCAAAAAGGATGATACATCAATTAGAGGTATAGGATAAGTAAGAACTCTTTATACCATGGTATTTCAAAGCCTAATGCTTCTCATCAGAAGAAGAGAGAAGATGCTAGGTAACAGAATAGGGATGTGACGTCTAGTGATAGTTACATTAGAAGCGAAATAATTGTGCAGTGAGAGATAAAAAATTGAGACTGTTTAGGGCTGGGAAAACTAAAGCTATACTCCTCCTATATCACAGAGATCACTTTAGTACCTAATTAATGTATCAGCCTTATTGAATATATATACATTAGTATATATTTTTTTTGTATTGTCATATTCTTGTTGTATTGATAATCTATATACGCTCCAAAACATATTCTGATAAGTCTCCTCTTAAAGAATCCATCTTCTTTTAACTATCCCACATATATATATACATATATATATATATATACGACATTGTCTTAGTAAGTGTAAAAATCCTACTTGTGCGACATCAGCTTATGTTCTCAGTTTTTTTCATTTTATTGTTTGAACTAGCCTGGGTGCCTGGCGTTGCCTGGGTGTTTGGAGGTGTGTGTTGAGCAAAAAAAAAAAAAAAAAAAGTGATAGTAGGCAGACAAGCTCGAACCCATACCATGAAGGAGGAAAAGATGCGACATCTTTGCTATTGCGCCCATCACCAAACCAGAAGTGACGTAGGTTTAAATTAAGGCTAGACAATCGAAAAGAGGTGATGACTTTCAAAAATATCGGCGAAAAAAGCGACCCCTCCCTGTAGAAAAGTGCCCAGTTGAGGGTGAAGGAATTAATGTTTTTTGGCCAATTTTTGATATTTGTCATCCAAAGAGTTGAACTTCAAAATGATACCAATCTCATGAAAATCCGTCATCATTGTCGAAAGTTTTAGGCATACATACATACAGTTAAACAGACAGGCGAGATTTATATTATAGATTACTTTGAGATTTAGAATGGTTTTTACTTTGTATGTGGCTATGTAAGAATACATAGCCACATACAAGCATACAAACTCACGAGACATCTTGTGACCTTTTGGCTATGATCAAAGGCATAGTATCTGTGTTATGTAGTAGTGGGCAGTTCCAAGGGTTAAAACGACTATTATGATTGATTGTTAAATTATTTGGGTTAAAAAAATATTCAGAAAAATGTTTTAAAAGAAAAGAATGTTAGTTAAAATATTTATTAACTAGCGGAGGTACCCGGCGTTGCCCGAGTGTTTGTTTCCGGGACGGGGGGGGGGGAGTTTTAAAAAATGTTCTGGTAGGTAAGTAGGAAGGATCAAACCCGGAGTCATGAGTAAAAGTAGGAAAATAAAGTGTGAAAAAAAAAAAAAAAAAAACAAACATCTGCAACGTTAACAGTTCGGCTACCAAGAAAAGTCCATTCCAGTTGTTTAGGAAAAAAAAACCCAAAAAAATAAACCGACTATGGTAGGTCGGCGCGCACGAGAAAATATAATGTGAATTGTCCAGCACGCTAACCACTACGCCACAGAGCACTGCAGCTTAGTTTAGTGATTTTAAATAACTTCACATGAAAGAACTACGAAGCCAAACCGGTGTTCTCTTCTCAACTGTTCCTTGTGAACGATCCCCAAACGGTGTTAAGTGGTGGCAGGGGGAGGAGGAATTTATTAGAGAGAAAATATTTTACCACTTCCATTGATCTTAACCGATTTTTGCCGTGACTTCTCAGCAGAAAAAAGTATAGAAATCTAAGATTATCGAGGAATTTGAGAAATAATAAGCCTATAACACACCTCAGATATTGTTCTGCCGTTTGTGCATATTATATTTGCATGAAATATCTTGATTTTTAATCCTATTAAGGTCCAAATCTGACGGGGAAAAATGAGTTCATTTTATTTATATGGAGATTAAATATTTAACTGGCGAATTTTGGCTCAAGGAAAAATGTTATTAATAAAGAAAAAGCATAAACAAAACTAATTTGGAATTTATGGCTTAGGTGACAAACAAGATTGTCTGGCAGACATAAGAAACACATAACTTAGGAGAAATCAGAATTAGGAGTTAGTTTGTAACAGGAAGTTGGAGAGATGACTTTGGAGTTAGCTAGCCACTGGGTTAGTAGTCAACAAATAATGCGAAAGACTTCACCCTTTCTTTCTCATAGCAGCACAAGCCAATCGCTCAATGATGGCAACAACCATCACAATTACAGGATTTTTTTTTTATTTCTCTTCATGAAACATTTTGTCAACAAGGGACATTTTTAATTTCAATTGAACTAACCTTGATGTTACAGGACTTCTCTCGTTTCCCAGAACATCTTATCAACAAAGATCACTTAATTTCAATTTAACTAACCTTGATGCTACAGGACCTTTCTATGTTTTTTCTCCGAACTCTTTTTTTTTTTAAGCAAATACAATTATAATCAATTCCAGTCTGAACTTTTCAGAACTTTCTTATCATCAAGAGGATTTTTCATTCAACATACTTCATCAATAAATATTTAATTTAATATTCTGTCTGTCTTGCTACCATATGCTATTTTTTTAATTGTGATGATCGTTATCAGGTATTGAGACACAATATCTCATAGCATACAATATTACACTGGCATCCAAGCGATTAGTGCCAGATAGTTACAATATTATACTGGTGTCATTCGTGTTCATAAACAACTGGTATCAAAAGTCACAATATAACAATCTTTTTGGGGAAGGAATTATCTTAGCCCAACCTTCAGTTGGAGAGAAGGTAGAAATAGATAAAGCAGGCTTTAATGATAAGGGACAAAAGTTGCATCAAATATTCCTAATCGTGTGCCTTTTTTTTTTTTCTTTTTTATTAGGAGTCACCACTTATCAAGTTCCGAAGACCCCTCTAATTTTAGGAGATTTGTTGATTTTCTAAATACTAAATGTTGTTCCTTAGTTCCTTTTGAATAATAAAGGACTTGTTTTGCTCTGTTTAAATCCTTCATTGATAATTTTTGCTTTGTTACTGTGTAACATGTCAAGACTCATAGCAGTCATTAAGTATATAAGGCTTTCTATTATCTCGCGGTATAGTTTTATCGTCTTGTCTTTCATACGTTTTAGAGATGTCAGTTCAGGATATAAAGAGATAATTTTGAGTTTTCCTTTCGATAAATAATGCTCTCTTAATATGTTCAATGCCTTGCAGCCATTGTCCAAGGCTTCTCGCATTACCAAAGATAGACTTTGTCATCTAAGCATTGTATTAATTCTGCAAAGACAGTTGCATTCTTTTCAATAAAGTCAGAGTCGTTTCTGTTTTCAGGTTGTTTTATGATACATTATTTATGACAAAATTATGTGATGAAATTTGTGAAATTTTTTTTATTATTATTTCAATATGAATATATTTTAAATATCTAGAAAATTATTTATAGAAATGTAAACTACAAAAGTTTAAATTACTCTTGAAATAAAATATTTTCATATATTAAATATTAAAAAAATATTTATAGAAATGTAAAAACTAAAAGTTTATTATTTTTATTGTTTCATGATAAAACACCAAGTGCTTCCCTATGGTTTCGTTTTTCGTTTCATATTTACTGACTTGCATTCCATATTTAGATAACCTGAGTCCACTTCCGGCATCCTAACTTTGTGTACTGCATTTTTAGACATAGCCTTGTATTCTTAGTATCGTCTGCACTGAGGATTTAGCCTTCAACTTCCAGAAATGTCACTTAAAATTCAATGTAACTTAGTACTTTATCCATTACGTTATTCTTGCGCGAGATGAAAATAGTAATTCAAAAAATCTAAATTATTAATCCTCATATCAGAAAAACCTTTTTCTTAGAAAAATAAAATAAATAAAAACAAGTCAACCGTTAACACTTTGAAGACCATAACCTCAATATTTTCAGGTAAAATAAAGTGAGGTTAGTTGAATGAACACCTGGCACCAAGAAATCAAAAGGGTGGACCCACCTGGAACAGATTGAGAGTGGAAAACAGAAAACATTCTTTTTCTTTAATTATCTCGACTCCAGGTGAAGCAGAAAAAGCAACAAAAGAAAAATCCACTTTAATGAGAAATTAAAGGATTTATTTCACTTGAATTACACCTGTGTACTTGCAATATGTCACAAAAAGTTTTTGATAAGTTTAATATTTAATACTAAACTAATAAGATTAGTTAACAATTACTGCCCCCCCCCTTCGTTTCTTGCATCAATGGAGAGTTGGGGTGTATATTACTTAATTTATATATAAATAGAAAAAAAAAAAGATGGCTGATGGGACAGGGGTGGAGCCTACTTGACAAAGTTTTGGCTGTTCATCTCCTGCCTTATAGGAGTTTCTAACTTCCCACTGTTTTATTACATTCACATATGTGTTACTTTTAGAGCATGAAATGATTTTCATTGGTTGGAAAATATTTTGAGTTCACACGTTCATGTGAAAACTAGCTTGAAGTGAAGAAAGAGAAAGGGTAGCAATTAAAGTCATTTAGTTTTTATCATTCATTGGAATCACAGGACTTTTTGAAAACATCTTAAATATTTCTGACAAATATTTCCCAAATAGATTAAAGCAAAATGGAAGCTAAGCTTTAAAATACCTTTTCTTTCATTTTGGAATATCCTGTAGATATTGAAATAGCAATACACTGTGCATAATTATGGTTGATTGTAATACGTTACTAATTGAAATTTTTATTTCATGAATAAAATACTGTTTTTCACTTAAATTACAAAAAAAAAAAAACAATTTTAAATTAAAAGCACGCAGATTTATTAATTACTAGAAGGGTGCCTGGCGGTGCCAAGTCATAAAATATGCTTAAATATGATTTATGCAAATTTATGCAACTTTCGTATTCAATATTATAGAGCCAATTCTCAATTGATTATTATATTGTACCCAATATATAGTAGTGATTTCAAAAGCTAAAAAAAAAAAAAAGAAGACTTCTGTCATCAGCTAGAATCGAAATCAAAACTTGTAGTGCTCCAACCTTAGTTGTTACCATTTGAATTATCATTAGACAGATAAGGAAATAGTTTAAAATGGATCGACTTTAATGTATAAGTGTATATTTGCGCATGCGTACAATAGAAATTTAATCCAACTTATGTCCTGGTAGATTGTTAGCAACCGGAAAATACCAGAAAGAATAATCAGAGATTACTATGAATTTATGAATTCATGATAATCAATGACTATTATCAATTCAGAAATTCTATTTCATCAATGATATTTTAGAAATGTTTAAATCTTGGTTGTTATTGGAGTCGAAGACATGGATACTGTTTATAGTTAGAGTTGAGGTTAACCCATCCGCTCTGTTTGACATCCGAATTCCAACTCAAATGATATGTCCAGCAAACCGGAACATGTGACAAGTGACACATCGCCAGTCAGTTGTTTTAAACCTTCCAGTGCGAACTTGTTCAGTTTACAGTTTGACAAGGTCTTGACGTGTTTTGATAACTTTATCGTTGATTGATTGATTGGTTTTACGGCATATCAACCTATGTGGTCATTTAATGCCGGAGTCCTTTTTTTTTTTTTTTTTTAACTTTTTTTATTGGGAGGGGGGGAATGACTTTTTCAGCCTTTCCTCCCTTTTTTTATAAAATTGAACTAAGAAATTAAATGTTGTATTTATACATGGATGTGTATATTTGGATGACTTTAAATTTCCTTAAATTTTCTTATATAAATTTACTTTCCTTAGGTATGCTAGAATATTTGCTGAGTTGACCTTTTCAAAAAGGTCTTCCATATTGCTTTCTGTATAATATAATTTTCTAGTTGGGGCAAGGTCATCACACCCAACTAGGATATGTTTTACTGTGAGTGTCTCCTGGCATGGGATGCACTCTGGCGCCGATTCTCCATTTAGTATATAAGAATGAGTAAAGTTGGTGTGCCCTATGTGCAGCCGAGTCAGTATCACATCTTCTCGGCGTGATCTCTTGATGTCCGGACATCGTTCCTTAAGTTCAGGTTTGATTGAGTATAATTTGTTGCCCTCTTGCTGACTCCACCGCAGTTGCCATTTTTCCTGTATGTATGCTTTTATCTGGGGTCTAAGATCAGTATGTGGAATCTTAAAATTATCAGTTGGAAGGTGAGAAGATCTTTTTGCAGCTGTATCTGCCCTGTCATTGCCTTTGATCCCCACATGGCTGGGGATCCAGACAAGAATAATGTTTTTAGTAGTTGAAAGGATATTGATTTTTTCTATTAATTTTGTTGTTAGTGGATTTTCTTGTTTTTGATTTTGTATAGATAATAGGACTGATAGAGAATCTGTGAGAATGATGAAGTTTTGGTGGTTTCCTCTGAAATTATGTTGAGTGCTAGATCGATAGCTATAGTCTCTGCAGTGAATATAGATGCTTCATTTTGAAGATTTCTCTTGATTGTGGTTTTATGGTACGTTGCTGCACATCCAGTGTGATTGTTGCTTTTAGACCCGTCTGTGTAGATAAAGGTGTAGTCTGAATATTGTAATTTTAAATGTTGAAGTTCGTCGTGGTATTCAATAGGGTTTGTGGTAGATTTGGACTTTTTGTTTAGGTTGAGTTTTATTTCAACTTGTTTCATGGTCCATGGGGGTGTTTTAGGCAGTATGAAGTTGTGAATGCTGGAGATTGGAATTTTCGATTCTTCAATGCTTTCCTTCATTCGGAGCCCGAACGTTTTGATAGTTTTTCTTCTCATGTTAAAGAGTTCTTCATATTTAGGATAGAAGGTACATTGGTATGCAGGGTTGTTTGGGCAAGACTTCAGTTTCAGTAAGTATTGAAGGGCTAACTTTTCTCGCCTTAGATCTAGTGAGGGTTCGTGTGCTTCCGTGTATAGACTGTTCACGGGGGAAGTTCTGTATGCTCCTAGGGCCAATCTTAGGCCAGTATGGTGAATAGGGTCTAGGCTTTTTATATATGATGTTCGGGTTGATCCATATATGAAACAACCGTAGTCTAGCTTTGAGCGGACTAGTGCTCTGTAAAGTTTAAGGAGTGTTTCCCTGTCTGCACCCCAATCGGTATGTGCTACCACTCTCAAAAGATTTACAGCTTTGTTACATTTTTTTTTCAGATAGTTTATGTGTGGGATGAATGTTAACTTTTTGTCAAATAAAATCCCTAAGAATTTGTACTGGTCAGTAACTGGTATGGGCATTCCTTCCATGATTAGGACAGGATCATTATGCATGTTCTTTAGTTTGCAGAAATGCATGCATTTCGTTTTTCTTTTGGAGAATCTAAATCCATTCTCTTCCGTCCATCTCATTACTTTGTTTAAGCACAATTGAAGCTTCCTTTCTATTATAGATATATATCTAGATCTACAGCATATTAGGAAGTCATCCACATATAGGGAGCAATCTACCCCAGGGTTAAGGTTTTTTACAATGTTGTTAATTCGGATACTGAACAGGGTCACTGACAGTATACTCCCTTGAGGTACTCCATTCTCTTGTTCTTTCAAGTCCGAGAGAGCTGTGCCAACCTTTATTCTGAACCGTCTATTTTTTAAAAAATTTTCAATAAAAATTGGCATTCTGCCTTTTAGTCCAAGCGCCTTCAGATCCCTTGTAACACCGTACTTCCACACAGTATCGTAGGCTTTTTCCATGTCAAAAAACACTGCTGTTAAATGTTCTTTCCTTACAAAGGCTTCTCTGATGAAGGTTTCAAGTCTGACTATGTGGTCTATTGAACTTCGGTTTTTCCTGAATCCTGTTTGAAATTCTGTAATAAGATTCTCTGTTTCCAGGAACCAGATTAGTCTTTTGTTTATAATCCTTTCCATGGTCTTACAAATGCAGCTTGTTAGAGCTATTGGCCTGAAATTCAATGGATCTGAGACGTTACTTGATTGGGATTGGATGTTTGAGTTTTCAGATTTGGGGATTGGTATTATTGTGGCCTCTTTCCAGGTCTCGGGTACGTTTCCACTGGACCATATAATATTGAAAATTTCAAGTAGGTATTTCATTGAGGCTTCTGGAAGTTTTTTGAGGATTTCATATGGAATTTCATCGGGCCCTGTAGCTGTGTCATGGGATTTGGTTAGCGATTCTTTTAATTCAGGCAAGGTAAGAGGTTGGTTGTATTTTTCAGTATTTTGTGATTTAAATAGAATTTTCTTTTTCTCTTCCTTTTCTCTAATCTTTTTGAATTTCTCTGTTTGTCTGTCACATGATGAAATTTTTGATAAATTATCTGCCAGGTTATTGGAAATGTCTTTTTGATCGGTGTATATTTTGTTGCCTTTAGAGATGTGGGATATTGGTGTACTACTACACTTTCCTTCTATTTTCCTCATCATGTTCCAAACTGTTTTCGCCTTGGTATTCACATTAATTTTGGATATATAATTTCTCCAGGTTGTTCTTTTGGATTCCTTTATGATTCGTCTGGCTTTTGCTCTGTTGTTTTTGAAGAAATCCAGATTTTCGCTTGTTGGATACTTTTCGAATTTTCTCAAGGCAGCTCGTCGAGCTCTGATGGCTTTTCTGCATTCTTTTGTGAACCAAGGTTTGTTGTGATTGTTGGTTTTGGTTGTTTTCGGTATGGTATTATTTGCTATGTTTGTGAGTGTTTTAATGAAGTAGTTCAAATGGTCATCTTCATCATTCTTTTCGATAATTAATTGGTTTTTGCACTGTTCCTGGAAGTCTTCCCAATCCGCTTTATGTAGGTTCCATTTGGGTGTTTTTTGTTCAGTGCTAGTGCTTAGACTTTCCAGGATGATTGGGAAATGATCACTCCCACAGGTGTCATTGTGTACTTTCCAGTCATAGTCCATATATATGGAAGGATCACATAAGGTAAGGTCAATGGCGGTGAAAGTACCTGTTGCTGGGTACATATAGGTGTAGTTTTGATTATTAAGGAGGCATAGATTATTTTTATTTATTATGTTTTCTATTTCTTTTCCTTTTTTATTTGTTTCTTTACTTCCCCATATTACATTGTGACTGTTGAGATCTCCTAGTAGAAAAAAGGGTTTAGGGAGTTGTTTTATTAATTGAGTTATCTCAATTTCGTTGATTGTATCTTTTGGAGGGATGTATATTGAGCAAAGTGTTATAGTTCTATGTAGAGTCACTGAAACTGCAATTGCTTGCAAGTTTGTGTTTATATTTATTTGTCTTTGAGGGACTTCATTCTTAACAAGTATTGATGTGCCTCCAGAAGCTCTGTCCGTATCTTTATTTATGTAGTTGTAAGATGTGTAGTGTTTTATGTTGATGGTATTATTTTCTTTCAGAAAGGTCTCCTGTAGACAGACAAGTGCTGGGCTCATATTTGTTATTAATAATGTGAGTTCATTTTGGTTTGCTTTTATCCCTCTGATATTCCATTGTAATATTTTGTTCATCATTTGGAATTGTGTTCAACTTCCATCGTCTCCAATCCCTCAAATCTATTTTCTGTCGGAGTCCCTGTTCGAGATATAGATCGGGATCTTTCTTTTCCTGTTTTTGTTTGTTTTTTTTTTTTTGTCTGGGGGGATTTTTGATTCTTTTCTGGCTTGTGATGTGTTTGATGGTTGTTCGGTTGTTTTTGTGGAAATGGTTTGTGGTTTTGTTTCTTTTTGTGGTTCAGTAGTGTCTTTACTTAATATTATCCTTGGATTGGTTGCAGACATTGCACTATTCATTTTCCTCATTTCTTCTAATAGTTCTTTCATTTCCTTTATTAGTTTGCTTAGGACATCAATTTTCTTGTCAGTTGTATCCGTTACATGTATATGACCATTTTGATTGTTGATTGGATTAGTTTTTTTTGTTGCATCTGCATATGTTTTAGTTTCGATGATTTTCCTGGCCTCTGAGTAGGATATATTCTTTATATGTTTTAGTTTGGTCACTTCTTTTTCTCTTTTCCATATTTCGCAATATCTAGAGCCAGCGCCATGGTTTCCCAGGCAGTTGGCACACTTGAAATCTTTTCTGCAGTCAATGTGTGGGCCACTTTCTCCACATCTTCCACACACTGGTAATCGTGTGCACCGATCTTGATGGTGTCCAAACTTCTGGCACTTGAAGCATTGGAGGGGGTTTGGAATATAAATTTCTACATTTATTTTCATATATCCGACTTTCACTTCTTTGGGTATGGTGAGGGAATCGAAAGTTAGTATATATGTATTGGTATCGATTTTCTCACCGTTTTTTTTAATTTGAACTCTGCGAACATCTAACACATTCTGTTTCTGTAAGTTTGTCCGAGTGCAAGTTCGTGACTTTTCACTACTCCTTTGCAGGTATTTAGGGTTGGATGTCTGTAGCATTTGACTTTGATGTTTTCAAATAATTTTAGTTTCAATATTTCTTTAGTTTGTTCTTCGTTATGGGTTTCTATTAGTAGGCTGCCGTTAAATTGTTTTTTAATAGACTTTGGTTTTAGAGTTTTAAGATTTTTTTCAATTTTAAAAGGTGATAGTTTGCTCAAAGGAATTTCCTCCATTGATTCTATTACTACGAATGTTGAGTTCCTTGGTTTTATCGTCTCTTCGTCAGAGCTACTGATGTCAGAGACATCAGAGTGGGTTCTCTTTGGGTGGTTGGGTGGTTTTTGGGAGGAATAAGCCATATATTTTGTTTTCTTTTTTCGTCATCTTTGTTCCCCACCCACCTCGGAGTCCTATTTGGGAAGAGCCTGGGGGGAAACCCATTCGCCCAGCCTCTACAGGGATACAATGATGATATAACCGACTTTGGTGGTATCATAATGATTATCTGTTCTCTCTTGATATTGCTATGGGATCTGTAGCAATCCTGAGGGGTTTACAGCCTCGTCATCGATATTCACGCCTAATCGATTGACCCTCAGCCACCGCTTTCCATCATATATTAGGGAGTAGGGTTATTTGTGGGAGAGGGGGGATGTGTTGTATTAGTAGTGGGTTTTTGGAATGGGCAATATATGGTGGGGCTTGGCGTGACTGGCCGATTGGTCGGATCGGGCCTCTCCGACCGCCCGTCTAATCGAAGTAAGGGCCAAAGTAATGTGTTGTGGTGCCTAAACTTCTATGTATCCTGGTTTAGGTTCGCTCAATCACCAGGATCACGTCCTAAGACTTTACGGGTAGCAACCCACGGCTAACTGGTTGCCCCATTGAGGGATTTTTACCCTCTGCAGGGGGACAGTCGGTTTGTTCTCATGCCCTACCGACAGGGCAAAAAAATAAATAAATAAATAGATAATTTAATAGAATATATTTGTTTTCTTTTTCTTTCTTTTTTTGTTGTTTCTTTTCCTTTTTAAAATCTGTTTCTATTTAACCCATAGTTGGGACCCTAACAGGTACTACCACTCCGGGTCAGGGTGGACCTGGGAGCAATGGCAATTAAGAGGTGGCTCCACACTCCCCAAGCCCGTAAGCTGGACCTCACCATCGGATGTAGTTTAAGGTCATATCCAGGACCGGGAGTAAGGAAAAAATAAAATAAAAAAGGGGGGGAGGGAATAGGCTGTTGTTTTTGTTTTTGGTTTTGCAGAACATAATTAAGTTTTACAAAAAAGATCAGAAAACAAAAAAACGTCAATGTAGGTGCATTTCGTCTCAGGAAGCCACAGGGCAGCCTGATCTGGTAGCACCAGGATAACTTTATCAAAACATAATTCATATCCCTTGTTTACTTTGCCCGCTAGATAGATAGATATCTAGATCAATAAATAAATCGATAAACAGCTAAGAAGATAATTTCTCTTCTACTCCCCAACTATATAACTGTCTGTCTGCCGGTATATATATATATATATATATATATATATATATATACACAGATTTTTTTTTACATTTATTTGGTCTATTCTCAAATGATTCATATGTAATCCAGTCCACAAAAGCAAGAGGATTGCTGGTCTTAGAGATTTGATTTGATTGTTTTGTTTTATGGCATATTAACATTTTTTGGGTTATTTAATGCCAAATCCAGTTATTTTGGAAAAAAATTTTATGCTTCAAGTTCTTTATATCTTTAAATATTTATCCATAGTGTTTGGGTTCCTTTTTTTTTTTTTTTGTAATGGAAAAATTGTTTTTTTTTTTGTTTTTGTTTGTTTTTTTACTTTGTAAGAGGAAAGGAAAAAAAAAACAACAATAAAATCAATATTTGGTGCATTTTAGGTCAGGAAGCCAGTATTTTCAGACAGTCTGATTGGGTAACACTAGGGTCTTAGATACATATTTTAAAATATAAAACTCTTATGCAAAGAACATAGAATTAAGAATTATCTAAACTATTTGTAATCATCTGCAAGTGTCTAGTTGGTGCAGATCAAAACCAACGGATCATGTTATGTATGTTATATTTACAGATTAGTACTAGTCTCAACTTGCAAGACCAGTTTTGGGAGCATTTTTTACATACAGCACCTGGTATTCCCAAATAGTTACACATCTAAGTACACGATAACAGAACACAACCAGTCCAGAAGTAAAAAATAAATAAATACAAAAATTTAAAATCGGTAGTACACTTGTTCATTGCTTCTATATAATTATAACGAAAAAATATTAAATTTCAAGTAAAACAAATGATACCTACACAATTGTCATATCGCAAATAGTAAAATATCCAAAAATTACAGAAAACGATAAGATAGAAAAATAATCATTGATGAAAAACAGTTCCGATAAGGTTACATGCTAGGTCAAACATATGGAGTCATGTGATGGAAGCAAAAGGGGAGGTAACTCGGTTGAAAGCAGACAGAATTTATTCAGAAAACAAAAATAAAGATAACATATATACATAATTTGTGAATTTAAAAAATATAATTTTTAACTGTTTGAATTTTTATTTTTTTATCAAAAATAGCTGATTTAATTTGTGAGAAATTGAAAACTTAATTACCTCCCCTATAAGACTCCAATTCAAATCAGTAGATTTTGAAACCAAATGGTTAGATTTTACAAATGTCTTTTCATGAATAATTATTTTTCTACCTTATTGTTTTCTGTAATTTTTGGATATGTTACTATTTGCGACATAATTATGTATGCCCCATTTGTTTCATTTGAAATTCCAGATTTGTTTTGTTATTATTATATAGAAGCACCCTTTTTTCTATTCTCCAGTCAAGAACAGATTTAATCTATTTTTATGTAGAAGTTTAGACATCTTGAATTTAAAAAAAAAACCTATACTGAAAAAGAAATATGAAAAAAGGAGGACATAAAATCGGATTACCTTGGGCCTCTTCCAGACAATGTTTCCAATGCTGGATATTTTTCCAGGTGTAAAGAACAATGACGAATCTTGAGCTGGAAACGTAGGGTCTTTGAAGAGCTCCCCTTTTGCGACACATTCCTGTTTTAATTTTGTATAATCCTGCCCCTTATAAGGTCGGATTGGGGTCCCAAAAAAGTTTTTGGGAAGTGATATTGGCAAGTTCAGCGGCATGGATCTGTGAATGAAAAAAAAAAAAGATCATTGTCATCAAAAAGTCCATTTTATATGTTGACATGAATGGCTTTTAGATATTAACTTCCAAACTAAATTATCTCTGTCCAGGTTTTTATCTATCCCTCTTTCTCTCAAGTCTATTCTTATCATTTAAATTAATGGAAATCCAGATCATAATCCTAGAAGAACAAATTTTTCACGATCATAGAACTGCAGAATCATGATGTTTTTTATTTAATAAAAATCGCTACATGAAGCCACTTAATGTCAGGATCTTAAAAAAAACATTTCAAAGTTAAAAACTTGCCAATGATAAGTGTTAGATGGAATAGATTTTGACTTAGAAAACAACAACTCTTCTCCTGTTTGTCAGAAATTGTTCATGGAATATGTGAACATAACAAGCTGAACATGTGAGGTACCCTTCCACAAGGGAAAAAATTTACTTTCACCATGACTAATGTTTGTACAAAATTTTTAAAACAATCTAATGCATGATTATTGAAAAAAGTGTGAACGGATGAACGAGAGTGAATTACTAGGTCCAATCCCTCCTTTGTCAGGGGACCAATAAAGGTAGCGAGAGTTACAAGGCTGTTGAAAGTAAACCCAAAGTTCACTTTCTAACCCCCAAAACTGAAGATGGAACCTTTTGGAGATCATTTCTAATCCAATCTATCATTATAGTAAAGCTGAGTCAATCAACGTTTGTTTCCTATTAACATTTTTCTGTAGATTTTAATAATACAAAATACATGCCAAAATGATATTTAGTTCTGAGATTGAGTTAGGTTTGAAAATGTTACATTTTAGTTGTTTTAATTAGCTGTAACTTTCCATGAATTCATGTCTTACTAAATTTCCGTACAGTGTATCACAAAAGTGAGTACATCCCTCACATTTCCACAGATATGTAAGTATATCTCTTCATAGGACAACACTGACAAATGACATTTTGACACGATGAAAAGTAGTCTGTGTGCAGCTTATATAACAGAGTTAATTTATTTTCTCCTCAAAATAACTCAAAATATAACCATTAAAAGCTAAACCCCCGTCAACAAAAGAGAGTACACCACTTAGGGAAAGTTGTCAACATTAATATACACCATGTCAACTGCCAATATTTTTTGTGGCAACTATCATTATCATGAACTGCATTTACTCTTCTGGGGATGGGGTTTACCAGAGCTTCACAGGTAGCCACTGGAATGCTCTTCTACTCCTCCATGATGACATCGTGGAGCCGGCGAATATTTGAGACTTTCTATCTTTTGCTTGAGGAGCCCCAAAGATGTTCTATTGGTTTCAAGTTTGGAAACATGTTTGGCCAGTCCATCACCTTTACCCAGAGGCTCTTTATTAAAGCAGTGATTGTCTTGGAGGTGTGTTTTGGGTTATTGTCATGTTGAAACACTACCCTGTGACTTAGTTTCTGGAGGGAGGGGATCATGCTTTATTGCAATGTTTCACAATACATATTGGAGTTCATGTTTCCCTCAATGAAATGTAACTCTCCAACACCTGCAGCGCTCATGCAGTCCGAGACCATTACATTCTCACCACCATGCTTGACTGTTGGTATGACACATGTATTTTTAGACTCCTCACCTGGTTGCTGCCACACATGCTTGAAGCCATTGGAACCAAACAAATTAATCTTCATCTCATCAGACCATAGGACATCCTGAGGTGACAGCCATGCACACCAATTTGATGTAGAGTGCTGTGTATGGTCTGATCTTCCAAAGAAAGCATTTGGATGTGATGCTCAGTAGGTGCACTCAGTTTCTTTGGATGGCCTATCTGAGTGAATCCTGCTCTTTTAAAATGCTGGATGATCTTAGTCACTTTATTTCAGCTCAGTTTCAGGGTATTCACAGTCTTGTAGCCTTGGCAATCTTGTAGCCTTGGCTATCTTCATCTAGTGCAAAAATATGGACACATGAGCCTAGTAACACTAATGAGTCATAAGATATTTTGGAAGGAAAATGACAAGCATTACTTAATTTCAACATTTAGGGTTTTTTTTAAGGTGTGTATCAACTTTTGTTGGCAGGGGTTTAGCTTTTAATGGTTATATTTTGAATTATTTTGAGGGAAAATAAATGAACTGTTATATAAGCTGCACACAGACTACTTTTCATTGTTTTAAAGTGTCATTTTGTCAATGTTGCCCCATGAAGAGATATACTTACATTTCTGCAGAAATGTGAGGGGTGTACTCACTTTTGTGATACACTGTATATCACTCTCACCCTCTCTAACACAACGTTTGAGGCCCATCTTTTGTTTTATGCATTGTCTATCACTCGTTTTCATAAAGATGAAACTAACTATAAAAGGAATAGTTTATTATTCACATTAAAAAAGGGAAATAGTAACACTATTTGAGAAAGAGAGAGAAAGGGAGAGAGAGAGAGCAGATATGAAAATAATTTTAGCTTTTGTCTTTAATTTTAAAAAAATTATCTGGTTTTGCAAACTCACTTTTTCCTGATTCGAACAATTTATGCTACACATTACATAACAGTAATATGTTTTTGAAATTAAGTACAGATATATGGTTTGCGAAATACAAAACATTACTTAGATATGACTGACTTGATTTAACTATAGCTTCACCACCTATCCCACATACAATGGTAAATTCAGTACTCAAAGTAAAGACGCTGGAAGTGAACTGTTTACCTAAATGTGGAAAGGAACAGAAGTCAGTAAACATGAAACGAAATACGAAACCATATGGAAATAATTTATTTAAAAAAAAATTATTTTAGTTTTAACATTTCTTGTGCTATCATGAAACAATAAAAAATAATAAAATTTCATTTTTTACATTTTTATAAATGTTTTTTTTTTGTTTTAACATTTTTTGTTTTATCGCAAAAAAAAAAATAAAACTAATGAGAATTTATATTATTTACATTTCTATAAATGATATCTTTTTAAAATAATATATTTATGTCTTTCACAAGTTTTATCACAGAATTTTGTCATAAATAATGTATGAAAGGTTTTTATTCACACTTCTCACATTATAAAAAAAAACAACCAAGAAACATTTAATTTCATTTCATGTTTAGTGACTTTCGTTCCATATTTAGGTAAACCGAACCCACTTCCAGTGTCTTAACTTTCAGTACTGAATTTTTGGACTTAACAGGGTACTCTTAGCAGTTCCTCCTCAGATGTGGCAACAGTATTCCATCTTAATATGTAGTTGGCGCTTGTGATGATCTACTGAATTACGCAATAAACTTAACCCTAAACTGGTGCTCGTCCAATATGTGATCTACTGAATATTTTTAAATCCAATATGCAATCTAGCGAATTGTTAAGGTTAATGGATAGATCACAAATCGGGAGAGCAGTAGAACTTTCTATCAAATATTTCAGAGTTTATTAATTTTTTAGTGAAATTAAAGTGAAAAAAGCAGTGGTAGTGACCCAACGAGTCACAGAGATGTCTACTAATATATATAGTTTAAGATTTAATTGTCTTTGCCTTTTTGGTGTAGGAACATGTTCTGGCTTCCTGTTGGAGAAAAAGGCGTCCAAAAAGAGAACAACTATAAAGCCCCACCCACAAACACCATTTTGAGGGCTACATCACTCACTCTAAATGATATATGAACATTTTGAGGGCTACATTACTCACTCTAAATGATATACGAACAGTAAACTAAAAATCACAAAATATATATAATTATTACAAGGTCTTTTTTATCTAACAAGAGATTTGCCTATCTTTCTATTACTCTTATAACCACCTAACATAGCTGGCGCGCTTCAGTAAGCACATCTGCTTATCCCATCTACCCAGATGACAGCAGTGTTTGTGTACTTCAACAATACTGATGTGTTGGACAACTCTTTTCTTTTTTTCTCCATTCCTTTTTTATTTGAGCACAACAATGGCCAGAGCTCCCTTTAGTACAGACAACTTAGCTCTCCTGTCTCCTTAGATGGGTGCACATCCAAACATAGTTTACACATAAACAGAACAAATGAAGGAGAAAAAATGCTCCAATTTCATTAAAAAACTGTTAATTCCACATACCCTAGCCCTTACATACAAGTTCGGTGTCAATTGTCCAGCCCCTATTCCCTTCCCTCTTTACAATTCATTTACACCCTCAAACTGTTTGACATCTGCAATTGTAAATCAAACCTAAACATGTAGTTTATATATAAGGATATATGCACCAAGCTCTATGAATGGATTGAGTACTATTAAAATAAATATGGGAACAAAAATATTCCTTATATTATTATTTTATAATACAAGTGCTTACATATGGAAATGTAAAATATCATCTATATAATAAAGTAAAATGTATTTTCCCCTATTTCATTGGCTATTATAGCTTTAGAATCAAAAGCTTATGTTAATCTGTTCCAGCACCCACTTACACCAATTTTTGATGCACGTTTTTAGAAAATGTACTTTGTTTCGTTTTCTTTAAAAATTTCTTACATTTTTTTTTTTTAGTAGGCTGCTTTTCCCAACTCAGTCTTTTACAGAAGAGGTGCCAATTTTTAAAAACTTTTATGCTAATATCTACTCCTACCGCCTCCAGAAACACAAGGGAACTATCTTAATAGAGTGGCTTTTGACTAAATTACTGTATATTATTTCATATTTTCCTTCTTACCATTGTTTTAAACCCCTTGAAGTATTTTCTCCTTACTGAACATATTTTAGAAAGATGAGCCACAAAAAAAAAAGATAAAAAAATAAGTAATTTACCAGAACACAAAAAAGTAGAAAAACAAAGTACCATCTTACAATTTAATATTAAAATTACTTATCCCATCTGTACATCGTATTTCTTTAAGGATAGCTGTGTGTGAAATTGTGAAGCAAGGGTTGTACAATTTCCCAACCGGCACTGTTGAAGTCCAGTGGTCCAGGACAACTGGAAACAATGCTGAGATAAGCGTAGAACACATACAGCACCTGGATTTCTCAAATGGTCACCCATTTTAGTATAGATCAGGCTCAATGTTGCTTAATTTTGATGATTAAATGGGAACTGGCGTGTCAACGTGATTATATATATAATTATTTCATGTGTCAACAAAATGGTAAGAGGTGATATGATATTTTATGTATCGATTTTCAATATTTACTTCAACATGCTCATTTTTAATCTGATAATTCTTTACAGGGATGAAATATTGACGATTGTGTATAGCTTAATTGCCATATATTTTCATAGATTACTATATAATTATAAAAAAAGGATAAAAGTTCAACGATATGGTTTTAAAAATGGAGGTGTAAAGACCTAAAAGCTCAACATTTTGCCCATTTTATGCAGGTGAAATATTAAGCTTCTAGGTCATTCCATCTCCATTTTATATACGAGGGGCGTGCAATAAGTAATGCCCCTGACCCACTTCCCATAGCAGTAGAGCAACGAAACTTGGCACAGTTATTAGTCTTTCTCTACATAGGAACCACCCAGAGTTATGCATTTCTCCCATCGTTTGATGCAGCTCTGGAGACCGTTTTTGTAGAACACCCCAGGTTGGTCCTCCAACCACAACGTGACTTCAGAAATCAAGGCTGCATCATCTGGGAAACGCTTTCCTTTCAAAAACAACTTCATGGCTGGGAAGAGGTGAAAGTCAGAGGGTGCAAGGTCAGGAGAGTAGGGAGGATGGGGAAGGATTTCATAACCACATGCCCGTGCTTCTGATCTCGTGACATGCAAGTTGTGGACCGGAGCGTTGTCCTGCAGGAAGAGTACCTTTGCTGATCTTGCCCCGCCTCTTGATTTTGATAGCTTCCCTTAATTTCCTCAAAAGTGAAGCATAATAGGTTCCTGTAATTGTGGTACCCTTTGCTAGGAAATTTGTCATCATTACTCCATCCTGGTCCCAGAAGACTGTGAGCATGACCTTGCCAGAGGAGGGTTGCACCCTTGCCTTCTTTGGAGGTGGTGAGTCCAAGTGCTTCCACTGCAATAACTGGGCTTTGGTCTCTGGATCATAGTGATGGACCCAGGTTTCATCCTGTGTAATCAGTCTTTTGAAAAACTTTGACTCATCTTCTTGACACATCTTCAAATTCATCCTCGAGCACTAGACGCGTTCTCGCTTCTGGATGGTGTGAGCAACCTGGGAATCCATCTGGCAGACACCTTATGCATATGCAAATGGTCATGAATGATAGTTTCCACAGACCCTGTACTAATCTTGACATCTTGGGCTATTTGGTGAATAGTAATGTGCCGATCTTCCAAAATGGCAGCCTCAACTTTCACACCTGACTCAGTTCAAACACCTGTAAAACAGAAACCACAATTTGTTCAGAGCTGTAATTTGCCACATAACCTGTAGAGATATAAATCATTGCACATGCAAAATTTCAGTTAGATCAGACAACTGGAAGTGGGTCAGGGGCATTACTTATTGCACGCCCCTCGTATATATATGTGTGTGTTTGCGTTATCATATATACACAATATATACAGAATATATATATATATATATATATGAGAGAGAGAGAGAATTCATTTACTTTTTAATACTCCTTGCTTCCATTTCATCTGAACCTGAAAAAAAATCTTTATTATTCAAATGAGTTACTTGTACAACAAGCAAGTATATCTTAGATTTCTTATAATAAATGAATGTTTTGTGTTTCAACGTTAACAATTTGTATACAACAGCAGAAAAAAAAAAGATATTCTCAAATTCCCTCCATCTGTTTCATTACTAAAGTTATAATTCATGCAACCTACTTTGATATCGACTGCATTAATATAAATAACACGTACATATCTCAACTCTCTCAGCGTCACAACATTTATGGCTTTGCAAATTTAACCAAATAAGATATGTCATGTGAATCATCAGATTAAAGCACATTCCATCTTGATATTATCATTCTATTAAGTTGTATTAGAAGTATTTCCATTCGTTTAAGACCTGCTTAGGAAGTGGCTCTTGAGAGAAATGATGTTGGAGATGCAAACCTCTGGTAGAGTCACCAAAAATTGATAATCTCAAGCAAGGAACCAAACAAATATCGATCTAACCCCAAAATTCAACGATGTTGCCAGATGGAAAATCCTAACGAAGCCAACAGTCTGATGCAACTTTTTCACCAGTCATCTGAGATGATCTTGCCATCGGATATAGCACATGGATTTGTGAAGGAAAATGTGCAGTCTGGTGTATGACAGAGTATACACTTGAGAGAAAAAAAATCTATGCAATTGTTTGGTGTATGACAGCGCATACATTTGAGAAAAAAAATCGATGCAATTGTTTGGTGCATACATTTGAGAAAAAAATCGATGCAACTGTTTTTTTTTGTCTCAAATCAGAATACTATAACCATCCTCACCAATAAGTGGCATCCATGATTAGGAAGTTTCTGTTATTAACACAAACTTTGAATTTCATTTTATCATGGGTTGTTGTTGGTTAGAACCATTAACTACAAAAAAAAAGTTGTTTCAAAGTGATTGTGTGAAGAACTGTGATACAGCAGAATAGTTTGAGGATGACTACATATGTTTAAGTTTTACCAGAGCTATTCATTAATACTTTTTGGAAAGCTAAGATTTCAGCTATTTTCTCTCAAGCTACAAGTGAAATCTTATCTTATCTGATTGAGTTCTTTGTCCGAACCAATGCCACTTTCTCCAGATTTCTGTCATCCAGATCCTCAGTATTACAGTTGGTGTCATGTACAATTTGCAGGATGAATGTGGATCCAGGTCGTCCTATGCTCATGCGCCCATGCCATGGAGCCCATAACAATACATTTTTCACCAACTCTTGCTTGCTCCTCTGGAAATGACTGCAAATCGTAGACATTGAGGGAGATAGATTAGTCTAAAAAAAGAAAATTCCAAAATAACATATTTAGTACTCGTTTGAGTGATCAAACTATCAAGATTATGTAAAAGCATGAATAATTGAATGTAAAATTATTTTCAAGGACATGATTTTCTACCTTAAATTGTGAAAAGGGCACTTAAAATGAGAAAACAAGGACCCAATTAACCATTTATCATCATATTTGGTTGAGCGTCCATTTTACATGTTAGATATACATTTAGAAACTGGTGTCTCAAATACTTGCTCTTTTGAACAGATCTTTATTTATCCCTCATTTTCCCAAAGTTTTCCAAATCACTACAAGGTTTTTCTTGGCATACCAATTAACCATGTGGCAGATTGGAACTCTAGATTGGAAAAAAGATCCAGCTAGTTTAGCTATACAGTTTGCATAGCAAACTACCAAAAAGAAACAAACTAATATTTGAATAGTAATTGCTCTACAGAGCAGGGAAATAAAGTTATATTAACATTAACCAGAATTGTCACGGTGTTTCTCGCATGAAAAGATATTTATTTCAGATGAGGGGAACTAACGAGAGGAACATGAAATGTAAAGAGATTAGTAGTTCATTATCTAACGGTCATTGTGTATTTACACATCGTTTATTGAACTGTTACAGATGTGTAAAACACACACACCCATGCCCACACTCACACACATGCAAAAGATGACACGGCGCATATACATACATTGTTAAAGGTGAGTATACACATCACAAAGACACACACCACCTATGATATACATATACACATAAAAATGACTGAATATATATTTCATGTAACAAGTTTTGAAGTGTGCGTATATGACATGCATGCATTTTGTACATACGTTAAAAGAAATGAAGTATGTACACCGAGTATGTAATGTACACGTTCTGAATTGTAAAATATTGATGTTATGCAACAATCAAGCTAATTTGACTGTTTTACATGTATTAAACTAAGAACTCCTCCATTTTTTCAATGTGAAGTAACCAACAAAGTATCCTGTTCTGCACACATCTCGCTAAACTATCCACATTTAATCTTCCTGAGGTCTCAGAAGAAAGCTCTTGTCTTTAAGTCTCACATTACACATCCATTGTATCATTCTCGTATAATTTCTCTACATGCAACGCATGTCTTCAACCTTCACTTATATAGATAGAGAATTGCATCAGTAGTAAGGTATCTACTGGATCGATAGAAGGATCCTACCATTTTTTCAGCAGCCTTGGCAACAGATATAATGTATGCATTCCATTTCAGATCAGGAGTAAAGGTTAAGCCCAGAAGCTCATCAAAACATGAGGCCTCCCCAAGACGAGAGCCATTCATTTCAATTGATGCCAGATGGGGATCAGAACGTTGATGGTGTAAAGATAGAAGTTTGGTTTTAGATGCATTAAAAGTAACCAGCCACTCCTTTCCCCATTGTACCACGTGCTCAAGATCAGAGGAGAGAGAATCGGAGAGAACTTGGTCGTTTACGATCTTAGATGTGCTACCATATATAGTAGTGTCATCAGCATAAATGTCTACGAATGATGTAAGGATGTGATTTGGAAGAGGAAGAGAGTTGGGCCCAAGATGGACCCCTGAGGGACTCCAGCATTAATACTGTGAGCTTCTGATTTCTGCCCATCAACTACTACTTTTATGAACCTATCAGAGAAAATGATTTAATAATTGAGAAGACATTTCCAGCTATACCATAGCTGGAGATCTTGTGAAGTAAACTTTTATTCCATATCTTATCAAAGGCCTTTGATATGTCAAGAGCAATTGCCCTAGAAAGGTTGCCTCTGTCGAGAGATTTACTAATCCTATGAGATAACTGTAAGCACATCTGCTGTAGATCTAGCAGAACGGAAACCATATTGCGTGTCACTAAGAAGGTTATTTTTGTTGAGATGGCTGATTACTTCTGTATTTAACACAGATTTCAGCAACTTACTCATGACACACACGAGACTTATTGGTCTGTACTGAGAGGGAGATGAGCAATCACCTGAATTCTTAAATACAGGACATACTGATGAGATTTTCCAGGGTGATGGGAAGCAATTCTCCTTAAGACAACGTTTAAACAGTTTTGTAAGTATTGGCGTTAGTTCAGGTTGAAGTTTTTTGAGTACTATAATTGGAATACGTCAGGGCCGATTGCTTTACTGGGATCAAGGTTTTTGATTATGAATCTGAAATCAATCTCATGTGCAGTATCTAGTCAGTGCAGATCACAACGAATAGTTCAGGACTGTTCATTGTTGTAAATTGGTAGTCAACCCTTAGCTTACTAGGGCACAGATACCATACAGCACCTAGTATTCCAAAATGGTTGCACATCTAAACTCTCACAAGAATTAACATCACTTAACTATGGTGATCGGAGGAGAACTCGTGTAATTATTGCAGTTTTTATTTGTTTTATATTGTTTCAGAAATTTTCATAATGTATATCTAGTACAATATGCGGCACGGTATTTGTTACTGATATAATCTCACACATGATAATTGCACTAAATTATGCATGCATTTCATTTTATGAATATAAATAATAAATAAAAATACGATCCTCCAATGTTTGCATATCAATGCTTGAAATCTGCAGTTTTACATCAAATTAAATTATATATATATATATATATATATATATATATATATATATATATATATATAAGGAGACATACGCTAAGCTTTATAAATGTATTAAAATAAATGCTGGAACAAAACTGATATCTGCTATTATTTTATAATACAAGTGTATGCATATTAAAATGTAAAATATCTTCTCTATAATAAAGTAAATTCGATTTTACTCTATTTTATTAGCTATCATAGCTAATATAAACCAAAATTTTTTATGCTAAGCTATTCCACCGTGTTTTCAGAAACTTTAGGTTTATTTCGTTTTCTTTAAAAATTTCTTACATGTTTTTTCTTTAGCGGGGGGGGGGGAGGTAAACTGAATCTCAGTCTTTTACAGAGAAGCTGGCAGCAATTTTCACTCTCATGCTAATATCTATTCCTACTATCTATTAATACTCCACACACATGGGCGGACTAATTTCCTTTTATTTTCTTCATCATCACTAGTCATTCCTGACAAAGAATGCAGGACGTTTGAAACATTGAATTATAATAAAAAAAATGACATTTTCTTATGCTTCAACCAACATATTCATCAAAATATATCTGGAATAATAGACTAATTCACCTGTGAGGTGCTTTCAATAAGTTTTCAGATTTTTTTTGTAAGGGCAATTTTATTGATAGCACACACATGAAACTCTAGTCTCCTTCAAAGTAATCTCCTCCGGCTGTAATGCACTTGTTGTACTGTTTCAACAACTTCTAGAAGGCCCATGGACTCCTCTTGTTTAAGCATGTCAATGACCCTTGTCACAGCCTCTTTCATCTCAACTGTCTCCTAACAACTGCCTCTAAAGTTTTCCTTGAGCTTAGGGAATAACCAAAAGTCACAGGGAGCAAGGTCTGGACTAAAGGGAAGGTAAGGAACTGTCTTGATGCCCATGACAATGTCTTTTTTTCTGATCTACTTTGAGCACCTTTGGAAAAAACATTGCACAAATCTTCCGCATCTTCAGTCTCTCGTGAATAGTTGTGTGTACAGTTCACACACTGACATCAAACTGTGCACTTATTGTCTCTATAGACACACGACAGTCCTTATCCATGAAAGTCTTTATTTGGCCAATCAACTCTGGTGTTCTGACTTTCTTACTTCTCTCACACATCATCCCTCACACTCAGTCATCCTTATGCCACAAAAACTGATGCCAGATTTGTGCAAGATGGTCAAAAAGCAGTCTGAAGCATTACATAAGTTTCTTTGGCATTTTTTCCTAGTTTAAAATAGAATTTTATTGCACATCGTTCTTCTAAAGTGTCCTTACGTCCAGATTGCATTTTTGAAATTCACCAGCTGTGACAATCAGGCTTTAGTAATGTGTATTCTAATTCCTGCTGTAGCTGTTCATTTGAGTCTGAAATCATAAGAATTGGTCAGTCATCTCATAAAATGTATAGCACTAACATACTGAATTTTCAGGAGTTTATAACAATTTTAAATGCCCGTACAAAGAAAGTCTGGAAACTTATTGAAGGCATCTCATTCATATCAATATATACGCTAAATAAAGAAAACAGAAAAATTAACTCATTTTTTTGTTTCTTTATCCCCAAATTTAAGTGAGTTTTATTGATAACTGATTATACAGTCTAATCAAGGAAAAGTCGATATTTGGTTAGCCGCAAAATTATGTTAATTTTGACAGCCAAATCAAATATTTGATCATTTGTTGGCATAAATTGGATACAACCAAATGATATCAATATCTAAATTCTTTAAAATCATCATCATCATCATCATCATCATGCTATTCAGTTTAAAATCCATTTTATATGCTAGCATGCATTGGACAGCATTAAGAAATTAACTTTTAAAGGAACTTAGCTCTGGCTAATCTTTATTTATCCCTCAGATCCATTTTATTATTTCCTCCCGTGTTTTCCTTGGACTTCCCCTCTGAACTGAACCTGCTATCTCAACTATTTTACATCTAACACTGGAACTCTTATCAATTTTTTCAACGTAACCATACCATCAAAGTCTCCTATTCTTCACACATCCCCTTATACGGTCCAGATTTAGTCTTCCCTTTTAAGAGTCACATTACACATCCATCTTGTCGTTCTCAGATCATTTCTCTCCATGCAACACATGTCCTCAACCCTCATTGGCCAGGTTTCACTTCTGTACATCATCACACTGTGTCCATATGCCTGATTAGTTTCTGCAGAAAATGTTTAAGTAGGGGTAGGCGAAAGAAACAAAATTTTTCAAATAAATGCCAAAAGTGGCTTATTACCTTCATTTATATGTAATTAGATGGGAACAAGTGATTTTGTTCAAAACGGGTCAAAATTGGAGGGTCGCTGGCCCCAAACGTGATTTGACCGCATCGACGCGTGAAAATGGCCCAAATTTCGCCCCCGAACACACTTAATCACTTATTGAAAGCCACAGGGTGCATTTTTTAATATAAATGCATTTGTATCATTAAATCTAACATTCCCATTGGCTATCCCACAAATATAGGGCTTTTTAGGGTATCTCAGAGTCCAAAATGGGTCAAAATTACCCCAAAATTAGTCAAAAATGGTCGGAAATCACGGATTTTCCAAAATGCACCTCCCATGGGCCCAAAGACACCTCTACATGGCAGAAACTGTTGGGAAATGCTTGAAGCAGGCACTTTCCTAACTTTTTCACTGTTAATGAGGGGTATAAGGACCTTTAAAAGGGGCTAAATATGGCCGATTTAGCCAAAGAGAGTCAAAAAGTCCCTAAGAATCAACATAGGTTGTCAAAAAGGGGCTTAATTTGAGTTATAGATGGAAAATTACCAAATAAGGAAATGTTTTCTTTCTGTAAAAATGCAATGGCATCTTTAAATAGACACGATAACATTACATTGCATTAATTTTGAATTTGATTGAACTTTGCTTTCTTTTTCAGTTAGTAAAATGCAATGAACATGGCTGGTATAGCAGGGCAGATTGACGAAGATTATAATTACGACGATTGGACTTATCTTCTGCTTATTCTCTTCCAACTGAGGCTGAATGTGTTCAAGCTGTGCAACATCATGCTGCCAAATATAGTACCACGACACAGAAAAATCATATTCACCAGTTCTCCTTGCGATTACTACAATTGTGGCAGAAAGCCTTTGGAAGTGATGTTCGTTATGTTACAATACCTGGGATAAAACATAAACTTGATCGATCGCTAAAAATTTACGACAAAGATGTCTACAAAGCAAAGGGTTCCAGACATGTGAATATGATTAAATGGAAACGAGAGCACCATGTCCTGCTCAATATACTTTCAAAAGATGTGAATCCTGATGAATTTGATGAACATGAACGAAGATTCTTTGTCGATCAAAAGTCTCTCTCTCGCAAATGGCTCATTGACACTTTCCACGTCGATATGGAACTTGAACGGTTTCTGGCAGAGCAAGAACTGCACAATCGTTTGGATTTGGACGATGATCAATTTGAAGTGGAGGATATAAGTGACCAATTGCCAGAGCATGATACCTCAAACAAGACGAAAACCAGTATTTGTGCTAGAGAATAATGATGTGATTGACGAGCTCTTTAATGCATTATATTGATATTTTACTGTTGAATGATTTTAAAGTAATGTGAAGTGAAGCTGTGTCTTGAAATAACAAAATAATTCCTTTGCTAATTACTCATACCTTTTATAAAGTTATTCAATATATTTGTTACAAATCGAGAAATAGCGAATCGAGGGCCATTTTCATCAATTTTGGGGTAACTATGAGAACAATATGAATTCAGACTCTTCTTGGACAGCATTTTATTGACATTCAATGTTCAATTTACAATTAATTACTTTCTGAGAAGTTGATGTAGTAAAGTTACGATGTTTCTAAAAAGTATCATTGATGAATGAACTAATGATTCATATGTTATGTACCGTAAAGCGTAATTTTGTCATTTTTGGATTGTTTTGACCCTTTTTACATCCCCCAAAGATCTCTAAATACCCTAAATAGAAATGGATAAGATAACAGGGTGGTTATTTCAGTCTTCCAACTGTAAAAAGCCATACAGGAGTGTTTATAGGAGCCCGATGAGATATAATACCTGCATTTTGGGGATTATCCGTGATTTTCGTTCATTTTTGGCTAATTTTTGGGTAAATTTGACCCATTTTGGACCCTTAAGATACCTTGAAAAGCCCTATATAGGTGGGATAGCCAGTGAGAATGTTAGATTTAATGATATAGAGCCATTTATGGTCAAAAATTGCACCCTGTATGGCTTGGGAGGTGTATTTTGGAAAATCCGTGATTTCCGACCATTTTTGGCTAATTTTGGGGTAATTTTGACCCATTTTGGACTCTGAGATACCCTAAAAAGCCCTATACTTATGGGATAGCCAATGGGAATGTTAGATTTAATGATACAAATGCATTTATAGTCAAAAAATGCACCCTGTGGCTTTCAATAAATGATTAAGTGTGTTCGGGGGCGAAATTTGGGCCATTTTCACGCGTTGACGCGGTCAAATCACGTTTGGGGCCAGCGACCCTCCAATTTTGACCCGTTTTGAACAAAATCACTTGTTCCCATCTATTTACATATAAATGAAGGTAATAAGCCACTTTTGGCATTTATTTGAAAAATGTTGTTTCTATAGCCTACCCCTAGTTTAAGGTGTTTTATTTTGCAATGTTGGTGAGGAAAAATAACATTTAAGATTAATCTGAGCAAGAAAATAAAATTTTCCATTAGAAGTTATCTAAAGGAGAGTAGAAAGTTGATCTTGGATTTACTTTAAGCATCAATTTTGCTTCCTTTATTTTGTTCTTTAGTTCTCACATTCCAGGAGTGATGTTTCTGACAAAAATGAAAGAATTGCTGTTTTCTGGGTCAGAATCATTTTTTTCTTTTTTTTCTTTTAACTTGAAAATCACCACTGAATAAAGGGATATCGTTTGCGAAACGATCGTACATATTAATTTTATTTTGTTATGTTTCCCCCTATGAAAACTAGATTAAAAATTTCACGATTATTAAATGATATCCCTTTATTCATTCAATATTTACAAATAAAACCATCGAAAAATAAAATAAAATATTTCTGGATATCGTTTCCTCGTCAGCATAAATGGGGGGGGGGGAGTATAAGATTGAGAAATCTTAACGCCCCCACCCTCATTTTATTGTGATATGTGCAATATTCCGAGCACAGCACCTTTAAATATATTTAACTGAGGCTTTGCTTTTTTTAGACTCTGGTTTATTACTTTCTATATATATATATATATATATATATATATGAATTTATAAAATATATATGGCGATTAAGCTACACTGAATATTCGGTGTTTCATCCACTCTAGGACTCCTCAGGCTTATGCGCGAATTCTGTGGTTGTTTATCGTTTTTATATGCTACTCTTCTATTGAGATTTTAGTTAGCCAATCAGCTTTCTAGTATCCACCGCGCCCCTTCCTATCAGCCAATGGGCATGCATTTTATCGGACAAAGGATCTGTTTTAAAACTAGGTTAGTGTTTTTTTTTGTTTTTTAATTGTTAGTTTATATATAAATATATATGTGTGTACATACATATATGCACATATATATACATACATATATGTGTGATCGTTTATGTATATTCATGTTTATTTAATTTATTTATTTGTTTATTTTCTATTGTTTTTGTTAGTTTTAAAACTATTTTGTATCGCTATCCTAGAGTAAATTTTATTTTGTGAACACAGTTATTTGCTATTTCTCTTCTACAGTTTAATAGATATTGGGGTTCTTTAAAGTACAGGATAGCAAATTTTTTATGAAGGCATAATCTACATGGGTCATCTAGGTGCCTACACGTGGTAGCTTGTCTTATTATTTTCCATTCGACTACCGGCGAATGTCCGCTTTCTTTGAGTTCCCAGTATTTATTCGCTAGTGTTGTTTTTATACAGTGTTTTTTATTGTTGAATGTACTTTTGTGGTCATAGTATCGGGTTTTGAAATCTAAGGAAGTCATGCCTACGTAATATTTCTTGTTACTCGGGTTTTCTTCCGCAAATATTGTTGCCTAACTAAAATCTCAATAGAAGAGGCGCATATAAAAACGATAAACAACCACAGAATTCGCGCATAAGCCTGAGGAGTCCTAGAGTGGATGAAACGCCGAATATTCAGTGTAGCTTAATCGCCATATATATTTTATAAATTCCTAACTAGCTCTACCTACGTATTGAGCACTTTTGAAGTAAATACTTAAAGTTTATGCATACATCTATACTTTCGTATATTAGTTTTATATGAGTAAATTAAGTAGTTATATATATATATATACACACTAGCATTTCAGCCCGGCGTTGCCGGGGTGTTTGGAGGTGTATATTGAGCAAAAAAAAAAAAAAAAAAAAAAAGCGGAAATTTTTTTTAATTATAAGCCCTTAACATTTATTGTTTTGGGCTCAATTCAAGTTATTAAGTTAGATCCATGTCCAAGGAACCTATATCTAAAATTTAAAGTGTTTAAACTCAAAATTATCGGAGGGGTTTGGTAGAGTTCTTAAAGGTCAAATCGTTGAACTTTGACCCCTTAACAGCCAAATTTCTGATTACGGATTACAAAGATTTTCCCAAATCTCAGTACCCTGTATATAAAATTTTGAGACTGTAGACTGAAAATTGGCAGAGTTATTGCATAGGAAAATGTACACAGACACACACACGTTCAATTTTATAGCTATAATAGATATATATAAGGCTATATATTTGTCTCCATATTTTCAAACTATCTTCTCAGAAGTTACAGAGCGGTACTAGGGGCCACAAATGATTAAATTTTTTATGCACCGTTCTTTTATGGATCTTTAGCCGGTAAAAATATTTTTTAAGGAGTCAAAAATGGATCAAAAGTGAAAAAAAATCGTCATAAATTTTTTACATTTATCTATATTTGAAATCAGAACTCTATAATAATATATACAAAATATGGACAAATCAAAATATCATATTTAAGCGTACTTTACACCCGTGCAAAGCCCCCCCCCCGCTAGTATATATATATATAAACTTTAACAGTGTTTGACACATCAGTAGAGCTAAGTAGTAAGTTTTGATGGAAATTAAGCTACGCAGAATTTTCTATGTGTCATCCTCGTAAGAATTTATCTGACTATTGTATGAAGTCGATGTTGCTAATTTATCGTAGCCAATGCTACAGTAAATAAATATGTAATAATAAAGAATTTGATTGGCTGACTAGCAAACCCAGTACCACGGGAAGATATAAAAACATGTAGCAACATCGATTACATGCAATAACCTGATGAATCTTTATGAGGATGAAACACAGAAAATTCTGTTAGCTTAATTGCCATATATTGTTTCAAAACTTACAAAGTGTCGCTTAGCCCATGTGCATAGATCATGTTAAAATCATTTGATCACTTTAGACCTACTTGAACGACATTTACGCTTCATAATGTTAATTTCAACTAAAATTCTCACTGCTGTTTACACTTGCTCATAGCGTCAAAGATGACTTCATGGCCGGGTTTGAATCCCTCGATTGGCAGTAATCATGACTACTTACACTGATGATTCCCGAAAAAATGAAATAGTAGTGTCTGTAGGCATTAAAAATAATTATTAGTGGTGGGACGATTAATCGGAATCGTTAATCGTAAGAATCGTGTATTTGGGGGGGGGGGAATCGCATCGTTAAAAAATACCTTAGATTTATGATTCTTTCATTACGATTCTCTTACATTTTTAAGTTGAACTGTTTGTTCGAAGTGAGATTAATGCTCTCAAAAATTTATGATGAAAACGTCATAGAACTTTTCATAACATATTTAATATGATATACAAGAATTTTATTAACTTCTTTAAAGGTAATCTTTGTTTATCTTAATGAGTTTTCTTATTCCGTCACATACATAGGCGCTGTCTGTCTGTTTCAAAACTTCAAGGCCCATGATTAATTATCTGTTTGCACTGTTGCGAAACTTTAGGGGTCGTGAGGTAACATTGTTTTCATTTGTGAACGAAGTTTATTTATGTATAAAACAGCCTAAATACCTCATGAAAAAGTTGATGAATACTTAACCCTTAGAGAAAAAAGATTTTACAGTGCTCTCATTGCGAGTAAATCATGTTAAAAATCTGGTTTTTCCAACTTGTGACTAAAATGAAAAGGGGGGGGGCGCTTATCTTTTGGCAAATGTTTTTTTTTTTTTTTTACCGACACTCTTCTGTTAGTAAATGAAAAATCTCATTAGTAAATGAAAAATGTCTTGTCAACCTTTATATTTTTTAAAAATAAAACAAGCAAAGTCAAATTATTTGTACTTTCTATTTTCTGAATAAAGGCTGTTTCAGGAAATATTTCTAAAACTAAAGTGAGACTGATCACGTGGTATCAGTTCGCAAAACTTTGACAATCGGTCGGTTTTTTTGAAGTATCCAAAAACAAAAACGTTACAACTACATATTATGCTGACTGACGGTCCACTTAAAATCTTTCGAAATCTACAAAAAAAACAATCATTTTGCTATCTGTTAAATAAATGCGGTAAGTGAATTTAATTTTTTTTCTTTTAGAAATTTACATTTCATTAAAATATTCTACGAATGAAGCAATTAAACATTTCTTTTGGAACTTCTTTGCACAACAAAAACAAAAAATAATGTGAAAAATTTATTAAAAAAGGAAAAAAGTTTAACTTTTAAAAAAAAATTCTTTGAACCTTAACTTTGCAAACTAACTAGTCACTCAGAGCTGTTCCACTAAAGGACTGTAGGAGCTTGGTCGACATTTACCGATGCCTGGTATCACAGTCGTAATGTGAGCATAGGTAAATGTTTTCCAACCCCTAACAAAAAATAAAAAGGTTGTCAGAAACAGCATTAAGGCGGAGGCGGTTTCGAAAGTTCAATAAATGACTTTTATTTAACAATAGAAATAAACAATTATCAAAAATTTATTTTTTTATATAGAAATAAAAATGTAAATTAAGACATTAAATAAGAATAAACATTAAAGGACGAAAAGTATATAATTATATAATAAAAATAAATATAGAAATAAACCAATTTATTTAGATTTAAAAAATAACATTATTATTGTTAAAAATATTTTTAAAAAGTCAAATAAATAAATAGGAATAATTTGAGTCAATTAATAATAAAAGGCTAAAAATTTAATTAAAGATTTAGTTTATATTAATTTATTTATTGCGGACTATTATTCTCATCTTTATTACTTGCTGTTTCATGACGTTTCGGCCAACTATTCCTCTGGCCTTCGTCAGGTAGTAACCGCGACGGATAGGAACTTCGAATCTCCTAACTGCATTCTCAAAACAACAACTAATAAAGATGAGAATAATAGTCTGCAATAAATAATTTAATATAAATAATACTCATCTCAATAATGAATTCCAATTAAAAAGATTTAGTTATTTTAAAATTTAATTTAGAAATAAGAATATTCTAGAAAGTGGAATAAAAATCAGTTAGCGATTAAAGCTGCAAAAAAAAATGTTAACTTTTAAAAAGTTATCGAAAACAAAAAATGAATATCAAAAAATAAACAGAACATGTTATTCCCCTTGAAATTTGATGTTATTGTATTTTTGTTGAATTAATCATGACTTAATATTTCTTTATATTTTTTAATATATAAAATAACTCCTGAAATTGATTGTTATTAATTTCATGGTGCATGTTTAATTCACGATTAAAATATTTGTTTTGACTTTTATCTTCAATGAAAGAAATTTTACTGAAAAAATCAAATCGTTTCCGAAATTCCCTTAATTGTATTTCCACTTTTTCGCTGTACCAAATTTTTTCGCTACACAAAAACTTTCGATTATATAATGGTATATTTCAAAACAACAATTCCACAGGAATCGGAATCATACTCGGTATCGGAATCGTTAATCAACATTTTCCTGGAATCGAAATAAATTTAGGAATCGTCCCAATACTTATGTGCAAAATTAAAATGTTTTCTTCGAAGCATTAAGTCAATAGTTATATTTATACAGTATCAATGCTGACTTTAAATAAAATAATTTAGATGTTAATAGTATTTTTATTTTTTTTTTACACAGGAGTGACCACTTATCAAGGCCGGGAGGCCACTCAAGGATAAGGGCTAATGAGTGTATAGTGGTCAAAGGGGACATGTAGTAATCGTTAGTAGTAGAAATTTCGTGAATTGGATTACTTAAGGAAATGGCTCATCAAGAATTTGTTCTCATTGGACTTGAAAACAACCATATTGTAGTCAGTTGGAAAGCAGGAAAACGGAACAGAGTTCCACAGGCATGCAGTTCTAAGAAACAAGCTTTGTTCATGGAATCTACATTTAGGTTTAGGCACAGATAAAGAGTAGGGAAATTATTACTAGTGGCTTCAGCTAGATGCGTGTTTTTCATGAAAGTCAGGACAGGGAGGGGACCATAGATTGGAGCTCAGACGAGCACTTGCCATGAAAATAACGATAAAGCAGAGACAGGATCACAACGTTTCTTCTGTGATAAAGAGGTTGCAGGCAAAAGAAAAGGGCATTCCCCACTAGTATGACGTGACCATCTCCGGGAGCGGTAGGGCTCCCCATTGGAAGGAGGTTGAGACTCTTGAAACAACTGAAGAATGCCGGGCAGATATGCTTGTTTTATTTGTTAAGTATTATTGTATGCCCAGGCATCAGCACCCAACCCTGCTGAAGGTTACAAATTTTATTATTTTTATGAAACCGACATATACATTTTATTGTTTGATGGAAAACTGGCAATATATGTCACCTTGAGAATAGGTAACGGAAATTGAGGTTATGAGCTTGACCTTTTGGGGGCCTGAGAAATCGACAGATTGCAGGCACACACGCAGGGAATCGGGGATTCCCCTGAGATAACGTACTTACTGGTGATTGGTCTAGGTGGTAGCCAGACCTACCCTTGACCTGACTACATAAACGGGTCCCCATGCAAAGATCTGCAGTTGGAGCATAGTTGGAGCTGAGATTTGATAATTGAAGAGTCGTTGCCACCCCTCTCTTCCTGACCATCACCATGCAAAATTGAGACTCAGTCGAGTTTTGTCAAAATTCTACATTTGAACAATTGCATATGTTATATTTTGTAAATCTATCTTGAATTAACCAGCAGAATAGAACCAATTGACTCTGTCTTTCTTTTGCGTGCATGAAAATTGATTCATTTCCAGTGTGACAAACCGATGAAGCAGCGACCTACAACCCGAAGGTGAAGTGATTCTGACCAGATCGACTTAGTGCCCTGCAAAGAATGAGTAAAGGTCACATTGGGGCCCATGACCAAGGTTTGACTCGTATGTGAGGAAGGAGATCCTGATTAAGGATCACTGAGGGTTCACATGTGCTACAAAATCTATTTTGAACTCTGTCAAGGGAGGATAAGGTACTTCTAGCAGCTCTTGCCCAGATGTGGCAACAGTACTCCATCCTTGGACATACTTGGCTCATATACAGGTAGAGAATTGCATCAGCAGTGAGATATCTTCTGGAGCAGTAGAAGAATCCCACCATTTTTCCAGCAGCCTTGGCAATAGATTTGATGTATGTGTTCCATCTCAGATCAGGAGTAAAAGTCAAATCTAGAAGCTTGTCAAAACATGGAGCCTCCCCAAAACGTGGCTCTCTCCAGAATGTGCTGCTGCCATTGCATACATAAACCACTATTTCTATTGCTTCCAACGTAATAGATGTACTAAGACTAAAGCCCCTTCAAGACTGCCAGTAACCACTGTAAAAGAGTAATGAAAAACATAAGAGTTGTATGCTCAGTCTGTCAAGTCCACATAGCTGAGCAGTGGCTTGGTACCCACCAATTTTGGTAAATAACGAACAGGGTCCTGAATAGAACTGTGTGCTCTATTCCAACTATCATCAATGGACCTGAGGTAATCTCATCAGCACCAGACAAAGCCAAACTCTTTGCCAAAAACTTTGGAGCTTCTTCTACCCTATGCGATCAACCCCTCCCCATTTCCTCCTATATCTGAAAACACACTATGTGACATCCAAATATATGTGTGTGATGTTGCCAAGCTAACCAAAAACCTATATTCCAGTAAAGCAACTAGCCCTGATGGCATTCCAATTATAGTGCTCAAAAGGCTTCAACAAGAACTTACTCCCATACTTTCCAAGCTGTTTAACTGTTGTCTCAAGAATTGCTTCCCAACACCCTGAAAAACCTCATCAGTATGTCCCATATTTAAAAATTCAGATGACCGGTCATCTCCCTCTCAATACAGACCAATCAGTCTCTTGTGCATCTTAATGTGCTGGAATCTGTTAAATAGAGAAGTAGTCAACCACCTCAGCAAAAACCTCCTCAGTAACATGCAATATGGTTTCCATTCTGCTATATCTACAGCAGATGAGCTAGCAGTTATATCTTATAAGATTAGTGAATCTCTTCCTTTCTAGGGCAATTGCCCTTGACATATCAAAGGCCTTTGATAGGGTATCCCATAAAAGTTTACTCCACAAAATCTCCAGCTATAGTATAGGTGAAAATGTCTTTTCAATATTAAATCATTTCTTTCTGATAGATTCATAAGAGTAGTGGTTGATGGGCAGAAATCAAAAGGTCCCAGTAGTAATGCTGGAGTCCCTCAGGGGTCCAACCTAGGCCTAACTCTCTTCCTGATCTTATTGTATAAACAGTTGGAAAAGGCTGAACAAAAAGTCGATTTTGCCTGGTTCAAAACCTGGATCAGTACCTTAAAAAAAAAAAAAATAAATAAATAAATACACTTCATTTATTTAACCATTAACCCTAAATCCAGGGTAGCAATATGCTAACCTGGACTTTGGGTTAATAAAGTATAGTTTTTTGTTTTTTTTACATTTCTCGGTTTGAACTGAACTTATTGATGTTCATTTTATGAGAAATTCGTTCTAGTTAGATTCACCGATTGTCTCCCCTTTTATGTAACTTTTCTAAAATAAAAACGACAACCGGCGGCAATCGAGTGTACAATTAAATATATGTAAAATATAACTAGTTTTAATAAAGGACTTACGACTTACATCTATAAATATAAAGGTGGATTAGACAATGCAAACAGAAGAAAATAATATATCTAATCTAATTCCTCGATCGTTTATAGGAAAAGAATGAGTAACACACCTATTAAATAGAAAATATAATCAATATTATATGCTCTATAACACGGATCGGCAATTTATTCGACCTCACAGGCTGTGGTGACAGCCGGATCATGTTATAATAATGAGTCACGGGCTGGACGATGGTCATTAATAAAAAAAATGCAGAACCATGTCAGTCTAAATGTTTAAAACAATAATGAAAACAAACTTCAAGTTTGAAAAACAATTTAAACATAGCATCTAAAAAAATTATTTTTTTTCTCAAATATCAAACTACTTCAAAGTGAAAAAAAATCAACCGAAGCAAAATGAGTGAAAATATATTTTTTTATCAATTTTTTCAAACTGGGAATGAGGCATCTTACTGGATGCCAGACAGTCATCTGCTATCTTTGTATTTTTGAAAGTGTTATTGAAAATTGTACCACAAACGAACCACACACATACAAAAAAAACAAAAACAAAAAACAAAAAAAAAAAACGAAACACATATACACATACATACGAGTACAAATAGTTGCAAGTATATGCACTTACGTATGACAGATGCGATAACATCCACGCATGAATCATGAAATAGAAAGCTGAGACAACATTGTCCCTTTGAAACTATCACCGCCATAAGACTGTCGCCAGTTGATCGGTCAAATTGGCTCTTAGTTTGTGTTTTATGTTTATTTTTTATATTTCATGCAGAAATGGAAGTGATTAGGTTTTGATCTTGTTGTTGCGGTTATAGTATTCAAAGTCTGTTGGTGAATTAGAGGAAGATAACAGCAGACCTTTTGTTGAATTCGAAATCCTCGTCTCTCATGTTAAAAATAGTCATTGGAAATCAAGCTTTTGAGTCGATCCTTGCTATACAAGATGTGCCAGTTAAGAGGGATCTTGTTAATGGGTAAAGTGACGTCTCTTAGATCCTCACCATATATATATATATATATATATATATATTCTCATAGCATTTATATGCTAGTTAACATGTCGCAGAATAGATCTTGTAATTTTGTTGCATTTATATATATTCTCAATAGTTAATTATTTTATATATATATATATATATATATATATATATATATATATATATATATATATATATTCTCAATAGTTAATTATTTTATATATATATATATATATATTAGTATAAATAGTAACTGTATTATTCTACAGTTCATTATTGGGGAAGAGGTATTATCCACTGGAAAACCATGTATTTAACAGCTGTTCTGTTTTTAAATCTCTGAAACAGCTATGGTAAGCAGCTGAGGATCCCCGTTTTCTTTTTACAAAATTTTAAGGTTTTCTCTTTTCATCCTTATATAGTTAAATTCTATTTTATAATAAAAGACTTTTGAGAAATCAGCTTATGCAAGTGATAAGTCTTTTTCTATTTAACAATTTTAGTTAAGGCTTTTATTTTCCTCTTTTTTTTCATCCTTATATAATTGAATTCTCTTTTGTAATTATAAACATTTTAGAAGTCAGATTATGTAGTGCTAAGTTTGCGATAAGTTAAATTTAGTTTTTTTTGTTTTTTTTCCAGGAATTTAAACAGCATTCTTTATTTTTATTTTTACATTTTTTTTTTTTTACTCAAAGCTTCTTTAGACTATATATAACAAAACTTGAAAACAATTACGATTTAAAAAAAAATAGCATGATCATATAAGTACATAAGCTCCAGTTTTATTAACATTTACGAATTTGGAACACACTTTCTGAATAAGGACTTAATATTAATTTATATTAAAAAAATAAACAATATTAAAAAGCAAACCATTACTGGCTTCATCGTATTACACAGAGTGGGAGATTGTATTTTTGTAATACACTGCTGATCAAAAATTTAAGACCACTTAAAAATCTTTATATAACAAAACTTGAAAACAAACGTGACATATCTATAAAACAAAAACAAACAAAAATCACTTGTGGTCAGATTTATTTTTGTTTATAGTTTCTTCCCTTTCTTTTCTTTTACAAGTGTACGTGATCAAATGTAAACTGTGCAATCGGCAAGCAGAACTAAATACAATTGAATCTGTTCTGTTAACTTGCATACTAATATAGTTAGTGAAAGCCAGAAGTAAAATAGAAACTTGTGTTCAATCAATTGTTTACGAGTCATGCATAATAAACATTAGGTTTCGGTAAAAACCCACATAATTATTCTTTTAATGGATATAAAAACAATAATAAAAAAAAATCTATATGATGTACATACCCGTGATGGAAAGAAAATATCGTACACCAAAAATCACGTAAATTGATCAAGTGGTTTTATTTTTAAATGAGCAAAGATACTTCGCGTGAGACTTTGCTGTACACTCGGATACCCGCTTTACAGGCACCCATGCTGTAAGTGGATGTTGTAAGAACGACTCTTGCTTAAGGTGTTTAAATTTTTTTTAACTAACTCCTGAAGTGACTGCAATCCAACTATGAACTTTAGAGCAAATAGGTCATATCAAAGTTGACACTTATATTTCTTACACATAAAAATTGAAACAATTACAAAGAATCATAATGGTTAACATTTGTTTAGTATCACAAACACATTTTTATCAAAGATATAGCAAAGATACCTCAACTTGGTGTGCACCTTCCCTAGATGGAGGAGTTTATAAAGAGCCGCACCAAATATGATTAACTTTTGATCTTGGCCTTGAAAAATGGTGTGGACCATCCCTAGATCAGAAACCATCATCATGTCAGGTTTGATCATGGTCCAGTGGTGCGGGCTGTAGTAGAGTATATATACATAGGCTATGATCTTGACTTGAAAAATAGTGTGCACCATCCGTAAGTGGGGCATCATTATCATGCCAGGTGTGGTCATGATCGGTTCAGTGGTGTGGGCCGCAGGAGAGTATATATATATATAGGCTATGACCGTAACCTTTGACCTTAACATTGAAAAAAGGTGTGCACCATCCCTAGGTGGGGACTATCATCATGCCAGGTCTGATTATGATCGGTCCAGTGGTGTGGGCTGTACGAGAGTTGTACACACAGACACACATGAATGCTACTACTTTATATATATAGATAAGATCTCTAGAAGTGTAAGCCATGTTTAGTTCTAGAACAGTTTCCGATGGTTTGTTGTTCTACACAAGTCCTGGGAGTTGACTGATTTGCAGTAGACAGTTCTCGAGTTGGAATCCACAGAGCAAAAGATTCTTCCCATGTTCAGACGGAAAAAAACATATGCAAAATTGCTACAGAAAGGTTTAATATTTATGGAGCAATTCTGGTTTCTGATTAGTTGGTAATAGAACGTGAATTAATTCAATTCGTCAGTTCCTAGCAGCATCGTTTATAAATAGAATCTCTCGACTATGCGGGATCATACCCCATTATATCACAAAAATATCAAGATCAAATTTTACATCTAAACTACAAGCGGTGACTTCACAATGCCACCTTGAAAATATTCTGAAAAAACAAGGGAAATAACTCCAAATCGAAATTTTAGAAAGCCATTCTTAACATGGAGAGGAGGGGGCATCAGAAAAGTACAAATTTGTTTCAAAATGGTTTTCTTTATAAAAATAAAACTAATTGATCAATTTACGTGATGTTTGGTGTACAATGTTTTCTTTCCATCATGATTTTTCATTTGAGGAAGAGGTCTGGACAAGTGCTATATTTTTTTTTCCTAAGATCTTGGAATTACAATTTTTTAAACTTTTAATCACTAAAAACACCATGATCAAACTTTTAATTAAAAAAAATGTTGATTTTTTTTTCAATCAATCTAAAATCAAATATGGAAATTAATTTTCACAAAACTTTTATGCAATTTTAATGAACATGGACAGTCAAATCAATTATATTCACTTTTAATAATAATGTAATTACGAAAAGGTATGAATCCTATATTAAATAGGGTTTGTTCATTAGTACATATCTGATGATTTGCATTCATAGCATGTAGATAAAAAATTGGGCTCAAAGTAGAGGGCGGCAGTACTAGGGGTCTATCTTCAAAAACCATTTGCACCTAGCTTAATCTCTTCATTAGGATGATAATAGATAGAGAAAAAAAGAATTTTTCAAAAAAAGTCATTTTTGGCATGTGGGGGGCTTTTTTTACGATAGTGCCCCCCACCCCACCCCACCCCGGGGGCCCAAAATCACCATTTGCAGCAAAAAATTTACATTATGCAAAATTGCATGCACCTAAACGTCCTAAATGGATACAAATTGGTATAGATAGTTGAGACTGATAATTTCTAGCCATTTTTGAGGCATTTTTGGGTTTATAGGATGAAAAGAAGGGCCAAAATGAGCCGAAATTTGCTCAAAATTACCCGAAATCTTAAAAAATCAGCTATTTGGCTACTATGTTACTCCAAAAACGTCCGAAATGACTATGAATGGACTTAGTTGGCTAAAACTTACATTACCCCATAATTTCTAGCCATTTTTGAGGCATTTTTGGGTTCCTAAGATAAAAAGAAGGTCCAAAATGAGCCGAAATTTGCCCAAAATTACCCGAAACTTAAAAAATCGGCTATTTGGCTACTATGTTACTCCTAAAACATTCCAAATGACTATGAGTGGACTTAGTTGGCTAAAACTTACATTACCCCATAATTTCTAGCCATTTTTGGGTTCCTAGGATAAAAAGAAGGGGCAAAATGAACCGGAATTTGCCCAAAATTACCCGAAACTTAAAAAAATGGCTATTTGGCTACTATGTTACTCCGAAAACATTCCAAATGACTATGAGTGGACTTAGTTGGCTAAAACTTACATTACCCCATAATTTCTACCCATAAGTCGATTGGCATCCCTGCAGATGGACATGTGTCACCATTGATAGGCATCGAGTTTTAGAAAAATTGTGAGGTGGTAATAAAAGAGTAATAGTTAACAATTGGAATAGAACAATAAATCATCTCAACAATTAATTGAAATACGTTATGAATGATTCAAATTCTTTATTGATCTCATCTTTGTTCTTCAGTGTGAATTTGTTTTTTCTTTCATAGTTCCAACTTCCCTTCACCTCGAGCAACTTCCCATTCTTATAGCGCAGAACCTGGTCAGTGGTTACCTCCTCCAGAATGGGTGACGATGGATGAACCCACATCAGATCTGCACCTTTCTCAACCCGGACCAGCTGCTCCACAACAAATGTTTGATCATCCTTAATCGAAGTGAAGAAACCAATGTACCAGGTTGTCTGTTCACCCTCATACCATACACTCACACACATCTTGTTAGGCTGGTAGATTTGGTGCTCTCGTTCTTTTGGATCGTCTGACAGCACTTTCAAGGCATTGTCGTTGGTTGGCAATATCATTTCTGCGATGCTGCTTTGGCTTGCACTGTTGTCTTCGTTGGACAAGAGAACGGACAGATTTTCGAGCTGAGTGGACATGTCTATGTTGATCAGCCTAAATAACTCAGGTCGATGCAGTCGATCTGCTTTGTGAGTGTGAATGTAGAAGGAAAGCTCAGTTTTGACAATTTTCTTGCCAATGTCACCATTCTTTCTCAATACCTCTTTCAGCTCGTCAACAGAACAACACGGACCACCCCATTGCTTGCAGGTTTTAGCCAGGTTGAGAACGTAATCAACATTCTTCTGTTTCTTGGACAATTTCTTCTCCATTACTTGATTCTGCAGTTCCTTCTGGGATGAGTACCAAGAAACATTCATTGCTGCCAACTCATTACGAATTTTGCTGCCAACTCATTACGAACTGTGTGTCGGTTGTTCTTGCAAATGGCTGTTCGTGATCGCCTGCTGAACATGGACAACTTACGCTCTGCCTTCAAGTTGTGCGTTGGAGCAAACACCAACTCTTCATCGGATATTTTGGTGAGATCAGCTGCTCGCAATTCTTCTTTTGTGTCAGCTGCAAAACCATATTCGCGACCACACTGCAGTTGAATACACTCGGCTGCAGCCATGGTGAGCTTCAACAGCATTTTCATCTCCAAGTCACCACTCAGTTGATCGACGTTTCCAATTTTGGATTTCACAACATACACTTTCAAAGTGTCCACTTTTCCTTGTAGGAGATCTTGATGTAAACGAGGAAGTATTTTCTTCAATTCAGTGTGTTCTAGCCAACTAAGTCCACTCATAGTCATTTGGAATGTTTTAGGAGTAACATAGTAGCCAAATAGCCGATTTTTTAAGTTTCGGGTAATTTTGGGCAAATTTCGGCTCATTTTGGACCTTCTTTTTATCCTAGGAACCCAAAAATGCCTCAAAAATGGCTAGAAATTATGGGGTAATGTAAGTTTTAGCCAACTAAGTCCATTCATAGTCATTTCGGACGTTTTTGGAGTAACATAGTAGCCAAATAGCTGATTTTTTAAGATTTCGGGTAATTTTGAGCAAATTTCGGCTCATTTTGGCCCTTCTTTTCATCCTATAAACCCAAAAATGCCTCAAAAATGGCTAGAAATTATCAGTCTCAACTATCTATACCAATTTGTATCCATTTAGGACGTTTAGGTGCATGCAATTTTGCATAATGTAAATTTTTTGCTGCAAATGGTGATTTTGGGCCCCCGGGGTGGGGTGGGGGGCACTATCGTAAAAAAAGCCCCCCCACATGCCAAAAATGACTTTTTTTCAAAAATTCTTTTTTTCTCTATCTATTATCATCCTAATGAAGAGATTAAGCTAGGTGCAAATGGTTTTTGAAGATAGACCCCTAGTACTGCCGCCCTCTACTCGAAGGATCAACTTTTGCACTCAGGTCATCTCGACCTGCTATATGCTGGAAACAAAACATCACAGGGTTCAAAGAGAGAGCGAGGAAAGAAGTAGGTAGTTCGATCTGATACTGAGAGATGCAAGCACATGCTTTTAGAAATGTCATGTTAAGATATGATTAATCAGTAGTTACTGGTCTCCCTCTCTCTCTGCCTACTTCCTGCTCCATTGGTCAGTGAATAAAAATCAGAAAAGATCCAGGCAAATAAACCTCTTTTTGTTTTCAAACGTTTGTCTTGGCTGTCCCTTTTCTGAGAATGAACGAACTCCCAGTTATAAGGAAAAACCACAACTTTTACTCATTGGATCAGTTACAATAAGTATTGGGTCACAGTATTGAATAAGCTAAAGGCTGTAACATAATGCATATGAGTCCATGGGAAAATAGCAGCAGCAAAGGATGGCTGGCTTGCGACGAAATTAGCAGCAGCAGTAGTTGAAAAAAACAAATTAGGAAGTGTGTGCAAAAAGAAAAAGGAGGAAAAAATGCACCACATGGTCGGGAGAAGCAAAGTGCACATCGAAGAAAATGGACGTGTAAAGCTGAGGACGAGAATAGGCAGGATGTATGTAACCAGCAGAAAGAGAAAGGGCCAGGCTAGACGGACATGTGGCAGTGAGAGACTTTTTAAGTTGTGTCGAGATAGGAGAGCAACAGTAATAAATGCTTTTGTTAAAAAGGAAAAGATGCCGACACGGATTTTATTTCTTTCTTTCCTTTGTTTGTAACTGCGACATTACAAGACCTTTAATCAGACAAGCCAAAGCAATATACATCATTAAAATTATCAAGTCATATATAATGATTGAGGGAGGAGGTATGCAGTTTGCCTTTTTGGATCCAGGTTTGACAAAGTACACTGGAATTCATCAAGGAGGCAATGAAGACAATTCAAACATTAATTTCAAATCTTTATGTTAAATTGACCAAGAAATATTATTTAACATTAGTGTACACCCTCCATTAAAAATGATGGAAAAACAGAATTATGCTTCACCAATGCTCACACTATCTACATATATTACTGAAATATTCATATTGTTGCATATGAGGATGTCTCTTACAACGTATGTAAAATATCAGCTCTGCATGTTTTCTATGCGTACAAATGTATAGTTGGCTTTATCACTTTCTTCTATTTCATTTCTATTTATTTCATTGATAAAATTTAACAACAATTTTAATAACACCAAGCACACGTTAAAATATGGCTGTGTTTATCAAATAAATGACAAAGTCTTTCATCTATAAAAACAACCACACTTTATTGACAACTGATGTGTGTGGAAGAATGAAGAGAGAGATGGGGAAGTAGCTGCAACAGACTGATTTGTAGTGTGCGTCTGAGTTGTTTAGTTTTCTTTTACGGCATATCAACTCTTTTTTGGGTAATTTTGTTAAAATTTTTTACGCTTTAACTTTTTTATATTTTCAAATTCATAGGGTTTGGTTTGGTTATTTTCTAGAGGAAAAATGCTTTTGGTTTTGATTTTACAGAATATGACTGAGTTTTGCAAAGGAAATTAAAAAAAAAAAGCAATAACATGAATGTTTGGTGCATTTTAGGCCAGGAAACCGATATTTTCAGACAGCCTGATCTGGTAGCACTAGAAGAGTTGAGTCTGGAATATTTCAGTGGAAATAAACTCAGCAAGTGACAAGCTCCTGCTGATTATTTGAATATAAATCATTTAGCTTTTGTGTATTCTTCTCCCACGAGTTGTTGCAGATATTTATCACAATGTGCATGTGTGCTTTTCAAGCTGCTAAACTTTATCACCGTGATGAATTACTGAATACTGGATTGAAGAGAAGATGTGTTTGTTTCTTATATAGTGGGAGAAAGACCCTCAATGGCTTGGTGCGAAATATTCAAACAGATTCTTTTTAGTCTTTTGGTGGAAATATTTTTAACGCATCTTATTGGTAAAATGTTGTGATATCATCCCTATTTAGGTGCACATTGGACTCTTCCAATAAACATCTAATACTTGAACTGCAATCCACTGAGGGAGTCGAGTAGTAGAGGGCTAGAGTGGTGACATTGTATTACTGTAATATAACTTTACAAGACTTTTTAGCACATTAAAAGGGCAAAAGTTATAGCCACTTGACTTAGAATGAATACTTAATGCCAAATTGAATGGTTGAATATGGTTAAATTTGTGCTCATTTTTGCATTAAATATTAATCTTTATTAATGCCTAATTGTGCAATGAACGGATATCATAATACTTAGTTTGCTGCACCTTATCATAAAAGTTCATACAAGATTTCAGGCAGATCAATCCAGTAATTATCGAGAAAAAGTGGAATGAATAACAGACAGGCATAGAGAAATATAATAATAATAATAATAATCCTTTTTTATAGATATATAAGTCCCGTATACCACTCAAGGATATGGATCAGTGAGTTTGTCAGGAGGATAATGAAATAAGAATGTGAAGATTGGTAACAATGGTTGAGATTGGCCAGAAATGAGATTTATTCTGCCATTTTGAGAACATGGTAAAGAAAAAAAAAAATTTTTTTTTAACTATCTTTTTTTTCTTTTAATCAATTTTCACCCCAAACCTATCGGGGACATAAGTTGCAGGGGCATTATGAAGGGAGATGAGTAGCAAGATGTTTGTTCACATTACACTTGAACTTCTGCATGTCAGTACAGTTGGGAAAGGAGTTCCAAAGTCTAGCAGTTCTTGGGAAGAAACTATTGGAGTAAAAGGCTTTCTTACACCTAGGGATCTCTACTGTGAAGGGGTGGGACTTAGCTGCTTGTCGGGTTTGTTGAGGGTATTTACGTCGAGGGGGTACAAGTGCTTGAATTCGAGACTGGTTTTATACAAAAGATGCAATTCCTGTATTTTTTTGTTGTTTTTCCTTAATAGTCGTACACTTCTGATAATACTAAGATCAATATTATCACCCTTAGTTTTGAATATGGCCATTTTCTTTGAAGGCAAACAATTCAGTAGATAGTGCCATTAATAAAGAATGCGGCATTTAAAGTTTGAGTTTATGGATAACAGTAACCAACTGATCAATGGACCATCAGCTCCTCTGCAAAATATAATGGCCAATTTGCTCAAAGCAATTTAGAAGGACATGCAAGAAATCAATATGTTTAAATACAGAGTGCGTTTTTTAGAGACGGCAAACTTTAAATCGACAACTATTTTCTTTAATTGCAAATTTAGCAACTATCAGTTATTTTGAGTTCAGCTTGGTTTGGTAATTCATCAGGAAGAGATTGACACCCGAGCAGCATTTACAAATTATGCAAATTTATTTTGAAAATCATTTTGAAACATTTAATAAATGAATAATTTCACGAAATTGACCTGTAAACTAGCCACCTCATTCATACAATTTAAGCCCATTAAATTATTTTCTTTGGGGATATGTAAAGTTCCATGTCTATGCTAATAAACCAGACACAATAAACCACTTTGGAGACAATATTAAACATCACGGCATATGAAATCAAGCATAGGTTCTTTGATAAGACAGGAGCGGGTTTGAAATGAATTTTTCTGCTTAAAACACAATTGAACCATGATACTTGAGTTTTGCATTTTAAACTTTAATTCAAGCCATTATATAAAATAATTTTATAAAATCAACAGTAGCTTCTCTACAGTGCAATGTAGACTACAATGTATTATGGACCAAGTTATTGTAGGGAGTCATGTAAAGTTTTCCCCCCGGGGCATCACAATAGGTCCTTAACTAGAGCAGAAAATTAATTGATTTGATTGAAAAATGGATGATTTCACTAATATCGATGACAATAAAAGTAATGGAAGTGTGGAAAATTTATTGATCCGCATTCAACCTCAGGCAACATCGGGTCTCTCTGCTAGTATATATATGGAGGATGATTTCTTCGTTCTCTACAGCTCCTTTTTTTCTCACAATAGAAAACATTGCTCATCTTTCTCCACTCGTTATTTCCATGTAAGGTATTGTAAGCCATTCGTAGCAAGAACTCTTATTTTCACAACTAAACAGGTTGCAATGGGATTGCTTCCCTGCTGGTTACAACTCTGTCATCTTCAAGTCCAATGCCAATGAATACTTATAAACCATCCTCAGAAGTCATCAATAGTTGTAAAATGATGATAATCTATCTTATTAATCCTTGAGTGGCTTTTAGCCTTGATAAGTGATGTTTCATTAGTAAATAATGAACCAGAATATCACATTCATATTATTTGGGCGTCATTTTCACATTTCGGTCGATGTAACCTCCAACCTTCTTTAGGTGTATCTTGCCGAACTCGGGAAGGTTTCTGTCGAACTCGGAAATTTGGACGGAATTTCAGAAAAGAACCTTTCATTTACTGCATGCTCTTGTTCCATCAGTCATGGATAGAAGTCCTAAGTAATTCACAATTGTATTTTTCAGTCACCTACACTGAGGATTGAACCTTCAACCTTCAGGAGAATATCACTTTCACAATTGATTTTTCCAAATGCTCCACCGGTCCTGGCAGACATTTCTAGTACGAATTTGGAGAGTCTTAAAGAATATCACAGTACCTCCCGATATAAAGAGAGAAAGAGGATTTTAATTACAGGAAAATAATAAATGTTCATATTGTGTTTAGGTATATAAATTGAAAAACAAACTCATGAGCGTTTCAGTTACATCCGGTTAAGTCTGCATGAAAAATAATGTTCCATCAATTAACATAAAAGATTTTATTTATTATTTATTATTATTATTATTATTATCCATTTTTGTTTTGATATCAATTCAGTTATATCTGAGTAATTTTTTTTTTTTAATCTAGATAACACTATAATCGCTGTCTGTTATATATATCTTCTCTTCTCTTCTCTATATAAATAAAATGAACTCATTTTTTCACGTCTGATTTTGACATTAATAGGATTAAAAATCAAGATATTTCATGCAAATATAATATGCACAAATGGCAGAACAATATCTGAGGTGTGTTATAGGCTTATTATTTCTCAAATTCTTCGATAATCTTAGATTTCTATACTTTTTCTGCTGAGAAGTCACGGCCAAAATCGGTTAAGATCAATGGAAGTGGTAAAATATTTTCTCTCTAATAAATTCCTCCTCCCCCTGCCACCACTTAACACCGTTTGGGGATCGTTCACAAGGAACAGTTGAGAAGAGAACACCGGTTTGGCTTCGTAGTTCTTTCATGTGAAGTTATTTGAGATCACTAAACTAAGCTGCAGTGCTCTGTGGCGTAGTGGTTAGCGTGCTAGACAATTCACATTATATTTTCACGTTTGCGCCGACCTACCGTAGTCGTTTTTTTTTTGTTTTTTTTTTTTTCCTAAACAACTGGAATGGACTTTTCTTGGTGGCCGAACTGTTAACGTTGCAGATGTTTTTTTTTTTTTCTTTTTTTTCACACTTTATTTTCCTACTTTTACTCATGACTCCGGGTTTGATCCTTCCTACTTACCTACCATAACATTTTTTAAAACTCCCCCCCCCGTCCCGGAAACAAACACTCGGGCAACGCTGGGTACCCCCGCTAGTATTATATAAAATATACTTTGTCTCTGTACGCATAAGTTTGTTCCCTATAGATTTCCAAACGGATGGGCCAATTTTTATGAAATTTCACACAAATGTACTTTATGTATCTGGCTGTGTTCTTAGATAACTTTTGTATCAGACGGTATTTAATAAGTATCAATAATCGAAAAAAAAAATCCGATGAAAGAAAGAACATGCGATTTTGACTAAAGTTCACACCTTTTACAGCCTAACATTTTCACTCCAAATGTTCTGCGATTATACACAATGTAGAAAATATGCATAAATAGAAGTGTGTGTAATAATTAAATGAAACTAATCATCCAATAAAAACAAAAAACGAAGTGAATGAATTTACATCCACAACCGAGTATATTTGGAAATTGATTTTACTTTTTAAATAAAAAAAGTGGCTTTTAATATCAATATCAGTTTGAGAAATAACTAATCATTATGTATTGATCATATATACCGTATATTTCGACGTATAAGGCGGCCGTCAGATAAGACGAGGTACAAAATTGGAGCAAATTTTAATAAATTTATCATATATCAGTTGTATAAGACGACAGCTAAATCACGAAACCATGTTTGTTTAGCCTAGGCAAACACCCGGTATCTTATGAAATATTGGTTTTTAAAGATGATTTAAGGGTCGTCTTATATGCCGAAATATACGGTATATATAGCTGAAATTTGGGAAATTTGAGATGATGTCTAGTAGTTATCTTATATAATATCGATCACAATTTCTTGGAAAACGTAATATATGCATTACAGAATTTATCTCATTTCAAAACATCAGAGATTTTAACTACTTTTAGGAATGGAAAATTAAACATGGAAATAAGAAAACAGTAAACAATAAATTTCCAACAAATAAAGTATATGACAATATTGGAAATCAAAACTGAAACCTTTAGATCATCAGTCTGAGGTTCTAATCCTGTAATCAGTTTCATTAAGTTTCTGAATTTTTTTTATGAGGATTGATGTATTATTTGAACTACTGTTCTGATCTTGAGTGTTATTCACAAAAGACTTCCAGATTTTGACAAAATACACCTGAAGAAGGTCGGATGTTAAATCGGCCGAAACGTGTGACTAACATTCCAAGTGAGAACAGTAGTTCGAATAATCCACATAATACAAACATAAACATATCTAATTTATAACTCCTACAATTTTTTTTGTGTATTGATAGTCATATTAAAACCCCTTTTTTCTATTTATTTAAAAAGAAAATACAACTTTTATATATGGATTGTAGAATTGCATTCATCTGCAGAAGATGTAGCTAATTGGCATATTCTTTTAAGCATTCATTTTAATTAATTCCCTATTAGTTTTTTTCGGTTTTCTTATGGGATAATCATTTTTAGTTAACTATTACGTGTAATTATATTCATGCAGATATTCTATATGATTTATACTTGCATAATATTTGCGTAAAAAGTTTATAGGAAACACAAACCCCTTTCTACATATATTTATGTTTGCATATATATATATATATTGTTTAAAAGATTTTGCCTACCAAACTCCTACGTCAGTTTTTGGTCGACAGACATGAACTTTGATATGTAGGCTATCTGGACCTATATGAAACTTTATATTTGGGTTTTAGCTGGGGAAAATGCAAAAGTGTGAAAATTAAAAAAATGGGATTTGCCAGTTGAAGGTCAAACGATGGCATTATGAATATGCATGCATAACGTAATAGCTATTGGTTCATGTTTTAATTTTTAGCCTTGCAACAAATGCCTTCATAGCTCAGGCATTAATGTCAAAGGAAAAAGTAAATCGTAAGCTAAACGTTTTGGTTTCGATTCTGTGATGGCACATGTGTCATTTTATTTTTTTAACTCATTACTATATATTGGGTCCTATATAATACAAAAACTGCATTAATCAAAATATCATGCTTAAGCGTATTTTACGACCAGGCAATATCGGGCTGCCTGCCAGTATGTATATATATATATATATATATATATATATATATATATATATATATATATATATATATATTTATAAAAGCAAACAGTTAATAAAACATGTTAAAAACACTTTGAAAAAGAGTTAAAAACATTTAATCTGAAAAGGAAACACTTGATAAGTGGATAGTCCTTAATCCGTTGAGTTTCAAAGAAATACTTTCCTTCTCATCAGAGGATAGGAATTAGCAAAATGCGGGTATTTGATGAAATTGCAAGTAAGTCAAAGATCTTACTTAATAACAAAAAGTGAAGCAGGGGGAATATGGCGAAGAAAAAGGTGATTACATGTGAATGGATAGTCTGGTGAAAGGTAAATTATCCAATGACGGTAAAATCCAAAAATACAAATCCAAGAAAGTTAAATTATTTTTTTATATTATATATATAAGCAATACTCCTTGTAATTAGAGCAAAGTCCTCTAGACCCAGTGATATAAATAAAAAGATAATTTCTTCTACTTTTTGGTGTGCTGAAAAAGCTCAAGTGTAAGAACGTTGACTATCAAATCTCAGCTTAAAACATTTGCTATGTCTAGTCACTGAGGAGATGTGATGTCTGTGGGGTGACTATAAACATACAATGCTAACTCAAATGAATGAATATGTTAGTTTTATTTTGCAGTTTGCCAATGGAGATGTTGATTTGGCATTTGTTTATCTGTTGGCGACTTTTCATAAGTACCGATTGGATCTTTATTTTATTCAGCTAAAAGCATAAGGTAAAACAATAGCGTTTTTGGCAGGATTAATAAAATCCAAGTTTGGCTGAGAAACGAGAATATATAAGATAAATTAAGAAAAAAAAAACTCCTGCTAAATAACAAATAATATTTGCCGTACAAACAACTGACATACAAGCATCATATACACATACCAAACATCATGTGTGCATACAGAGATCACACATACATCAGAGAGAACAAACACACAACAGATGTTTGTACAATGATAGTCATCATGGAGAAACACACACATCCCTGATAGGCTTCATACAGACATCGTGCATATCAGACTTTTCACCCACACATAACGGGCATCATCCGGTAATATAACAGACATAAAGTTAAGATAGAATAGATTTAAAATGGCGGTTTTTACTGGTCATTGTATTCAGATGTAACAGCTGCATTTATTTCCCTTTGTTTACCGAAGAGCTGATAAGTAGGTCACTACTTTATCAATGGTGACCAATAAGACATGTATTTGAACAATAGAAAAATATATGAAAGTAAATGTTTACCTGAAACCTATATATATATATATATATATATATATGTATATTCTTGTTAAAGATTTAAAATGTTTTATTGTGTCAATACGAGAGGCTTTATCTGCCATTTTTCAGTTTAAAACATTTTCATCACTAACACACAAAAATAAATAACTATATACACATATCAAATAAGTTTAAATGTATTAAACTAAAAATAAACTTTCAGAAGTGCTCAATACATATTTAAAGCTATTATAGGTGAAATTACAGGAAAACCAGGAAACCCTATGTGGATTTATCAACGTTTTAACAAAATTACTTATCTCATCCGAGATTCATTAATCTTATGATTAAAGATACTGAACAACTGACGAGATGAGAACTCCGTCGAAACGTTGATTAATCCATGTAGGGTTTTTCTGATGTTTTTATATTTTTACTTATATGTACGGTATGTACGGTTCCTTTGCTATGAAATTGACATCAAAGCACAGCATGATATAAGTTTGATCTGTTATATATATATATATATATATATATATATATATATATATATATATATATTATATATATCACCCATAGACAGACTGTTTTGCTGTATTACAGCTCTTCAGTGCAGCTAGACAAGCAACTACCTGAAGCTGAGATCACAATGTGTGTGTAACACCTCACTTAATAAGTCCCAAACCTAATTAATAACAATCACAACTTTTAGGCAAAATTTGACTATTTATCAAGATGGTTTTCTTCAATGGTGATTCACTAATTCTAACCCTTCACTAACAGTTTGATGACCTTTTTTTGTAGAACGATTCTCCTTTGACTTACAAAAAAATCTTTTTCCTCTGGAGAATTCTTTTGATATCTACCAGTTGTCATGTAAGGCCAGATTTGTAGAACAGGATAGATGTGGAAGCAATTCTAGGTGCAATTCATATAGTTTTGCCATTGTTACGATTTACTTGCAATCCCTTCTGAGTTCCTACTTCCTCAACTGTACTGGCATGCAGAAGTTTACCATGATCACATTTTGATGAAAAAAAAAAAAATCTCTTTTGTTGCATTGAAACAGTTACAAATAACACTCAGAATCATCAGCGTGGTGTTGTTTTGGAACGAGAGCAAATTCAGCACCCACTTCAAACACAGCTTTGTTAGCTTTCTTATCAACAAATGAGCATGCAAAATAGTAAACACACCTCCTTCTGATATCTTCAACTCCTCTGCTGTCTCATGCAACTTTAATTTAGGATTGATCAAAACAAGTTTGTTGACCTTTTTAGATTTTCCAGGACAACAGCTGAGTTTGGGCACCTTAAGCATGAAGCATCGTTTGTGTTTGTACAACTGTGTTTAAAGTCAACATAACACTTTTTAATTGTTGTTTCTGATGGAGCAGAGTCTCAATAACACTCATTAAGCAATTGCTTTGCTTGAATAGTATTTTTCTCCATCAAAAAGCAATACTTTATCACAGATAAAATTTAGATTTTATCACCGTTTTAGAAAGTTGCAACAGTATTTAAATATCTGTAATTTGTAAACTAATAATCTGACTGAGCTCAAATTTTGACACGTGCCATTTGAAGGTTCGTACTTAAGAAAAGTCATACGGCTTTTTATTAATGACACCATCTATATGTCGGACTCTGGACTTATTGAGTGATGTGTTGTGTATCTGCAATTTACAGCAAAATAACTTTAATAACATTTTTATTACAGATTAAAATATGCAGTTTTATCTTCGACTAGCAGATTTATATGGGGTTGCCCTATATTAAACTTAACGTTAAACTCCTTAAAAAAAAAAAATGAAGTATAAAAAATATGAAAGAAACTGAGACATGCGCATGCGAGTATTGTTTTTTCTAAACAGTTCATTTCTTGTAAGCAAAAAAAAAAAAAAAAAAAGACACGATCTGAGATCGAAATCAAAACTTGAAGACAGTGAGTCAAGTATGATAACCATTAGGTCACCTTGCACGATATTTAAAAAAATGTTTTCAAACCTACTTATTCTTAACATAACATTGCTCCTTTAATTGAAAAAAAAATTAGGGTTTGAATTACATTATAATATAGTTATAAGCTTGAAAAGACCGGGGGTCGAATTAATTCACGCCCCTCCCCCCATTTTGAAATGTCTATTAAAAAGTAAATAATTAATTTACTCACCAAAGTTTTATACATCACAAATTAAAGATAAAAGGTCAATAAATAATATATGCAAATTTAAAACAAAAAAAGTAGTGATTTTTAGAAATTTACCTGTAAAGTCTGAAGTTTAAAACCTTTTTTTTTTTTAAATCACGTTTTTTTTTTTTTTTTTTTTTTTAATGAGACCTTGTCCTTGCTCCTTTAATTGAAAAAAAAATTAGGGTTTGAATTACATTTTTCGAGTAGTTATAAGCTTGGAAAAACAGGGGGTCGAATTATTCAATATTTTTCACAAAGTTTCTGACACACCTAGCCATTCACTAACAAAACAGATGAAATGTAGTAAAAGAACTAATACTACACTTTGATTTTAGCATATGTTAATGACATTCATATGAGTGATAATAATGTTATACCAAAACTTGAATTATTTTTCATAGAAAAGATCATTGTAGAGATAAGGAAAATAAAGCTATTAGTGTTGATAATAGAGATATACTTTAAAGGAGCACTTAAAGTTATTAGTGGTGCGATCATCTGACGTTGTCTATTTCCCAAAAATGATTATTCATATCTGTTCTATACCACGAAATAAAACATGAAATTCAAAATTTGTCATAAAAAAAGAGAAGAAGAATATGTCAAAATATCTTTAGTAACAGTTGAGCAACAGGTTTTTCAGCTGACTTCTTTATTTTTAGTTTCTTGAAATCTTATCTTAGATGAGAGAGAGAGAGAGAGAGAGAGGGGGGGAAAGGGATGGGGAGAGGAGAGGGAGAGATGGAGAAAGAAAGAGATGGAGTGATAGAGGAGAGATGGAGACAGGGGTGGGAGACAGAAAGAGATGTAGAGGGATAGATGGAGATGAACAATTTGTTACTGTATTTATGAAGCTGATGTTTATGTCACCCCTGGCATAGAATGCAATAAAATATAAGAGAATAGAAGGAGCTTGGTCACATTTTTTTAAATACTGGAGATGTACCCGGCGTTGCTTGGTATTAAACCTAACGTTAAAAAAAAAAAACAAAAAAAAACTGAGACATGGTCATACGAGTATTAATCTTTTTTTTTTCTAAACAGTTCACTTCTTGTAAGTAAAAAAAAAAAAATACTCTAACTGAATCCTAGAGACAGCGAGTCAAGTATGATAACCACTAGGCCACCTTGTACGATCTTTAAAAAATGTTTTCAAACCTACTTATTTTTAACATAATGTGAACGATTTGCGCATGCACAATCACGAAACAGTTAGCAAAATCTGATCATTTCCACATACCAATTTTTAAATTTCGACCTCTTAGTAGCCCTTTTTTCCGGAATGAAAACCGATTAAAAAGTTTTCCACATGTCTGAATATCTTGTATACCAAATTTCAAATCTGTAGATCAAAAATTCTCACTTTACACACACACATATATATATATATATATATATATTTAGTAATGTGATTGATAATTTAAAATTCAAATTAGAATTAAAAATTAAAAATCTGTTTCATAAGAAGGAACAACAACAAAGTTAATAATTTGTACGATCGTTTCGGAAACGATGTTTTTATTGTGATAGACATTAAGCCACGGACAATAATTTTGACATAGTTTTTTTTAAACAAAGTCTCCTCATCAGCAAAAGTATCGGGTGTTTTTTTTTTATATGTAAAAGACACCATAAATAAACCTAGCAATTTTTAAGTAAGGCAGATGTATCTTTTAATTGTTCGCCTTTTGAAAACCGTAATTATCGTCAAAGCATTCATTTGGATGTTGATTGTAGCTTATAAATGTACGAAAATCTCTATATATATACACCCTATGCCAGAATTATATGCAAATCGATATTTTTGTTTTAACTCCGATAGTTTTCAATGAAAATCCGCAAAACTTTGCACGTTATACGGCAACACTAACGCATGCACGGATATAAAATTGTAAGCTGATCTGTGTAATACCGAGCAAATGGCAGCCATTTTGGTGACTTGCAGTTTTTTTCAGCATGCCAACTTTATATGCAAGATGGGACGTAAAGGTGCTTTAAGTCAAACTGAGAAGTCTAAAATTGTTCAAAGGCTCCATAATAAGATTTCCACCTTAGAAATTGCCAAAGAATTACACTGTGATCATCATACAACAAAAAAATATTGTACTAACCCTCAATTTTGGAACGGACATTCTGACAAAGAGAAAATTTGTAAGAAATCATATCTGTCACGTCGAAAAATGAGCAAGATCAAGAGAGAAGTTCGCTGTAACCCACTTAAAACTGGTGTTCCTGATGTGCCCAAATCAACTCGTTGCCGTATCCTGAGGACGATTGCAAAATTTGGAAAGCCAGAGATCCGCCCTCAATTAAAGGATGTCCACAAAGAAAAGAGGATGGAGTGGGCAAGAGATCACATGAAGGTGAATTTTCAAACTGTTTTCTTCACCAATGAGTGTCGAGCAACCCTTGATGGACCTGATGGGTGGAGGGGAGGATGCTACCATAATGAGGGTCTACGTCCCCAAAAGATCAGGCGTCAACAAGGAGGTGGTGGTATGATGTTCTGGGCTGCAATCATTGGTAATGAGCTGGTAGGACCATTCAGAGTTGCAGATGGAGTGAAAATTACCGCCAAACTCTACATTGACTTCATTGAGAATTACTTGGAACCCTGGCACAAAAAGAAGAATTTGGCATTCCGGAAAAAGATGGTATTCATGCATGACAATCCACCGTCTCATTCTGCAAGGATAGCCACTGAATATTTGGAGAGAGTTTTTGCCAGACATGGGAAAATAATGTGATGGCCAGCCTGTTCTCCAGATTTAAATCCCATCGAAAATCTGTGGAGCATCTTGAAACAAAATATTTACTCCGGAGGAAGGCAGTACAACCCCAAGGATGACCTTTGGAATGCTATTCTGACTGCTGCCAAAGACCTTTCATCAGATGAAATCGAAAGTTTGACATCATCAATGGACCAAAGGCTTGTCAATAAAAATGGCAATTATATAAGATATTGATTGTACTATGAAACCATATTGAAGTTGTTTGTTTAGTTGTTCTCAATTTAAAAATTCCTAGAATAATCAATGTTTCGATGATCTTTTAGCACTTCACCATATTTTAGCATTGGTTTGCATATAAAGTTGGCATGCTGAAAAAAAAAAATGCAAATCACCAAAATGGCTGCCAATTGTTTATTACTGTGCAGATTAGCTTAAAATTTTAGATCTGCGCTTGTGTTAGTGTTGCCATATAACGTGCTAAATATCACAATTTTTTCTTTTTTTTCCAAATGATAACAGAACCTACAGAAACGTTTAATGGAATTGCAATTGATGAACACCGGTTATTGCAAGAGGAGCAAGTTTAATGTAGACTTACTCATACTAAGTAGTAGGCTAGATCCCAAACTTATTGGTGGATAGGTGGCATATATCTGCTTATTGTGAGTCCAAAATGTCATTCGTTGGTCAACAAAATGAATCATTTGCATAACCGGACATAGCTTACTTCATTGTCCTGGATGTCTGTCTATAACCACTTGTGCAAAACAAATGACTCCCTCTGTTGTCTCGAATGCCTGTCTACACAAGAGTTTCATAGAAAATTACTCACACCTGAGAGTATCGTATATCTTTACAAAGCCACAATTTACTCATACATGGAGAATTGTTGCTACATCTGGGCTGGTGTTTCTACTACTAGTCTCTCACTCTCAAATGTAATAAATCCTGCACTGTCTCTCAAGCTCCAACCTGTGTCCCATCACCGCAATGTCATATCACTGTGTCTGTTTTAATGGAAAGTACTTTAATGAACAAGTAGCATTTGTGCCGCGTCAGTGTACATACCCCCAACTAACTAGACAAGTAGCAAAATTCACCTCCTTAATTGTTGAGGTTTCTAGATACTGGAAAACCTTCTACGCTAGTAGTTTCTTCCCTCGGACTGTTAGACTTTGGAATTCTCTCTCTGTTTCCTGCTTCTTTGACTGTACTAACATGCAAAAGTTTAAATGTTATGTGAACAGACATCTTGATGCTCAACTCCCCACAAATCCCTGTTAGACATGACTCCAAATAGGATCCCTTTACGTTCCAAGTGGCAATATGTCTGGTTTCGAATGAAAAAGAGTAAAAATAAACAAATAAATGACCTGAAGGCTGTGAGTTCAATCTCTATAACAGGCAATGCATTTTTATTTCTCTTGTGTCAGCTCCACTACATAAATTTAAAGATACAAAAAAAAAAATCTGTTTATTTTTCTAACAGACATTTCAAATGATTATTTCAGCTTACAACGAAAGCAGCTATTCAACACTGAACCCCTTTTTTGAGTTATTTTGTTTTTTGGGTTGGAGTCTGTTTTTCAAAGAAGTTCTTTCAGAGAAACATGAAAAATCAACTCAAAAAGGCTAAATCAAAGCTTTGAAGAAAGAAAAAAAAGGTTATGATCAACACAATAACGATTAGTTAATACGTTTATTGCTAAACATATATATTAACTTATTCAAGTGTGGCCAACGTAAATAGAAGGCCTTTCCATTAAAATCACGTAACCTGCTGACATCGCAGAATAAAGTACAATGGCACGATTAAGCAATAGGCGACTATTTCGAGTATAGTTATTTCTGTTTCAATTCTCAAAGAAATTGCCGATAAATTTATAAATATGTTTCAAAACTGACTGTATTTTATTTTCCAAAAGATAAAGAATTATTTTACATTTGGACACATACAATTAAAAGGGAGTGTTTTTTGCCAGAAAAGTATTGTAATAAAGTTTTATATTTTAAAAGTGTATTTAATCATTAATAGTCATCTATTGCCTAACCGTGGCCATTGTACTTTATTCTATGATGTCAGCAGATTACGTGACTTTAATGGAAGGGCCTTCTATTTACGTTGGCTATGCTTGAATAAATTAACATGCATATTTACCCATTTACCTCATATTTAACTGTAGTTTAAGAAATAAACCATATTAATGGCACATGATAAAATATATATATCCTGCTGGATGGTTAAAACATTAAGATGCTACAATCCTATCAAAATAAAAAAAAATGAGAAGCAAGATATTTTATGAATTAATAGATAATTAAAAGATAATATATAACATTAATATATAATTAAACAAAATATAAAAAAAAATAAATGAATGCAATACAGTTTTTTCCTGTCTGGAAGGTTATACTCTTTATGAGCACTGATGATGACTTCTTAAAGTAAAATATCTCATACGTTTCGAACATGACGTATTTTGATGGTAGTATTTGTATGCAAATAAAAACCGGTTAAAAGTTTTTTTTTTTTTTTTTTAATTTGTCTCTTACATTTGATGTTTCTATAATATTAAAATATTTTTATTTCAGATCTAGCCATACACTATCAAGCTATTTGAAAAACTGTTATAAAAATTAATATTTGAAATGTTATATATAATCACTTTGTCCATTCCATTTTTCTTGGGAACTACTGAGCCCATCTGATCGAAATTTTATATGAACCTTTGTCATGAGGTGCATTGGACCAAGTATTATGGTTCAATGCACAATTCATGATTCATCGAGACAAGCTAAAAAGTCTAATAGGCAATATATATATATATTTCTTATATATACCAATCCTTATTTAAGAAGCTCAATGTATTTACAAAGCAATATAGAGAATAAATGACAAAAAACTATATTCTAAAAAAATTCAAAATGGCGTAATAGAAACATATTAAAGGTATATGCAACTTCTCTTCCAATTTTCGGATTTTAATCATGCCAAAATCACACTTCATTTCCTTTTGATGGATTGATTATTGCTATTTCTTCTGATGTGTTAAGGGCATAATAGATTCACTGATTGATATAATAATTAAGTGATTGATTTTGCGCTACGAAACAGATACTGTCAAGAATTGTATAAGCCAACTGAATTAAAAGAATAAATTATAAGATGGTCAACATCATGAATTTTGGAATATAGGTTTTTGTCATTTATTCTCCCTCTCTCTCTCTATATATGTATATATATATATATATATATATATATAAATGATTATATATATATATATATATATATATATATATATATATATATATTGCCTATGTAAACAAAATTTGCGGCAGTTATACAAAGTGGAATGATAAAAGTGTCACCCTAAAGAAAACAATATTACAGCTTTATTTTAAAACTTTTATTGAAAAAAATCAATTCAGTTAACTTGATTATGTAGTAGAGATGACATCTAATCAATTTAACCGCCTTCAGTCTTAATCACCACCTTGATACGAGATTGGAACTGGAAGCATGCCTTTTCCACAAGCGTCGACAGCAGTTTGGCAAATACTCGACAGATGGTGGTGATCAGGCTGGCTTTGGTGTTGTGGGAGGTCATGTTAGTGATGTTCTCAATGTACGATCAAACAAAGTAGTCTAGCGGGTTCAGATCGGGGGAGGAACCAGTGTGAAAAGGGTGCAAAGTCGTAGCACTCCTTCTGAAGCAAACCAACGTCGAAGATGTGAGGGGGCATGATGTGGCCCTCACTTGAAACCATACCAAAGAACATAACTGTGGCCGGAAACTTTGTTTCCATCACTCTGGGCACATCCCTGTTATTCGTGGCAATCCAGTGATGCATTTTAAGGGTGCTGGCAATGGTCCTGTTGTCATAACTGGGATCGGTAGAGAGCATGAGTTGTACAGCAGTGCATCTCCAATCTTGGTCGTTGAAAATTGTGTCACTTTCAGGCATGATAGAAGGCCCATATCGCTTTTGGGGTTTGTACACAACTGACTAACTAGTAGATGGCTTGTAACAAAAAAAGAAAATCTGTTTTCATCAAACGGAAATGGAATCATGTCTTTTCTAGTGCAACAATTTTATCATTCCATCCTTATATTATAAAAAATTATTCATATTTAAAAATAATATTATAGTTATAAGACCCTTGAAGTAAAATTAAAGTTGAGCCCTATTTGTGAATTGAGAATGAGACTGCAAATTAGCTGGGTGGATCATCCACAAATTTTCTGTTTGTTAGAATATTCTCATCATTGTTTGAATTAGGACTAGCTTGTTTAAATGACTTCATAAATAACTTAATCCACTTTCATTTAAATGTTAAATCATGATGGCTGAGTAAAAGAATACTAGCCAGCAAGGCTAAGGTTGGCTTTGTTGACTGAGTTCGAGTCCTATGATCAGTTAGTTATGTTAGTAATAGTCATTTCCTGCACTGATGATTGCATAAGTATAAAACATTAATGTCTATGTGTATAACAAATTGATATATATATATCTATAAAAGTGAACGTGTCTGTGTGTGTGTCTGTCTGCATACATTTCCCTACACAATCACTCTGTCAATTTTAAGTCTTCAGACTCGAAATTTGATATACAGGGTACTGAGATTTGGGAAAATCGATGTGATCGGTTTTGGACCAGAAATTTGGCTGTTAAGGGGTCAAAGTTCAACGATTTGACCTTTGAGAACTCTACCAAACTCCTCCGACAATTTTGGGTCTAAACACTTGAAATTTTAGATATAGGTTCCTTGGACATGGATCTAACTTAATAACTTGAATTGAGCCCAAAACAATAAATGTTAAGGGGTCAAATTTAAAAACATTGACCGCTTTTTTTTTTTTTTTTGCTCAGCATACACCCGAGCAACACCGGGCCGAAATGCTAGTGTGCACGTGCACACACACACACACACACACACACACACACACACACACACACACACACACACACACACACACAGAATTTTGTGTTTGCATAAGCTAATGCCATTAATAAATTATTTTATGCACCTGAAAACATAAAATTTATAAAAAGAGACAAATGAAACCTGTAGAGGATTCGAACCCACACAACAAAGAGGGACGTCCTTTAGTTGGAGTCGGGTTATACTATATGTCATATGGGATTAAGAAAAAACAAAAGGTATACAGATACATTAAAAAAGTTCTGGCATTTTTCTACCAACAAACAAATTTATCAAAATGTTTTTTTTTAGTATGTTATTCAAACACTATTAAATTTGTTGACATTGGATATGCAGATCAAAGAAATGTAAAACCTAAAAGTTTATTTTTTTGTCTGATGTATTTTAGAATGTTTCTCATAACACCCACGTTCAAATCTTTTATGTTTAACGTCAGCTGATGCCGGCAGGTTATTGTATTTACTCAAACAAGTCCAAGCGTCTTTGTGTGTTCATTCATGCATTAATAAAGCCACAGTCTCACGATGAAAGATAGATAAAAAAAAAAAAAAAATGTTTTACAAAAGAATTCAGTTATAACTACTAGTCAGACATTCATTTTATGGTGCACGTTAAGTTATTAATTAATAATAAAAATTTGAATAATTTAATAATTTTAATTATTTAAAAATAACTTTGTCTTTTTAATTAATTCAGAAAATTATTTTTTATTATACCTCGACAATAAAAAAAAATATGTATATAACTCATTAAAGAAGGTCAGTCAACCGAAATATTTGAATTATATTGTTTTCATTTATTAAAAAAGAAAACAAATAAATAAATCTCTAATCCTTTATCGCCAAATTGTACTTTCAAGTCGCCCCCCCCCCCAAAAAAAAAACAATATTTCATACTCTTACGGTCTCCAAAATACATCCATGGTTCAACAAGTGAATGAGGGATTTGTTTATGTTCGTGCGTTGTTGCACGTTAACTTCTGTCATGTGTGGGTTTCATGATTAAAAAATCTATTGTATAAAAAAAATTTGGCAGCAAAGGTTAACATCGAATTTGGTTTTAAAAATTATTTCTTATATTTTAAATTCTGTAGTTCTTTTCAATGTAGAAATATTGAATCCGTTACCCTTACACACATACTAGCATTGTCTCTACAAAATAAACAAATAAATAAGATATTAATAACCATCTCCATTTAATACGAGGGGAGCTCGGTTTATCACCAGCATTCGTCGTTACACCTTGACAATGAAAACAAAATATGTTTCTACTTCACTGAGGAAGGCCAGAGTTGATCGAAATATTTGACTTATATTGTTTACATTTACTGAAAAATAAATAAATAAACAAAAAGAAGAAATAAAAATAAATCTCTTATTTATTCAAATAATTTAGTAATGTTTAATTATAACCCCATTAAATTCCACATTTTTTAATTTTTATTTGCATAACTTAACAAAATTTGATATTTTTCTTTGAATTTCATAGAGATTCTATCAGGGTTGTAGTTGAAGTCAAAATCAGATTCTTTTTCAAAATCTGACTTTGATTATCAAATATTGGTGAAGTTTAAAATAAGAAGTCAAACCCTTAAACATTCAGACTCTGCAGCCCTGATTTCTATCATCATCTGGGCTCAACAATGGTTGCTACTGATACCAGGATCAAAAATTTTCAAACAATAAAATATTGAATTTTATTAATTGTTCTATCATAGTGGTAGCTGTGCGTAAAGATGGTATATGTCTCATTGATACGAGTTGTGTACTGACTGTAGCAACAGCAGCAGCAGAAGGGAGATGATGATGGCTAAGTGGCTAATGACACAGATTGAACCCAAGTATGCCAAGTTCGTTCCAGTTCGTACCAGTGAAAGACTTTCACTTAACCCTCTAGGGCCGCACGTGCCATATATGGCACAATCCTAATCAAAAGCTTAATCAGATATGGCAGATTTCAAAATTTCAAGTTTTTAAAGGAATTCAATTTTTTTGTTCAGATTCATGATTCTTCATCCAATAAAATCTATAATTTCAAATTTCAGAATTTTTGTTCAAGTATGAATATGTTCAGGCCCTAAAGGGTTAAGGATGTTGGCAACTTTCATATGGTCTCTTCCACAAGTAGCCAATGTCATTCTAGAAAGAATTCTAACAAGAAAGATATTATGGAAACGAACGTCAACAATAATCTTCGGATTTATTCAAAATGAATCAATGATTCAACAACAAAAAAGAGCAGAGAGGTGATGGTGACTCAGTGGTTAACAATGCAGACTGACAACTTGGGTGTGCCAAGTTCAAACCCAGTTCGTTCCACAGAAACACTTTCACTTAGGAACATTGGCAACAGATAAGTGGTCCCTCCCGTAAATCCGCAGTATCCTTCTAGAAAGAATTCCTAATAGAAAGATATTGGGGAAACAAATGCCAACAAATTCATGTTCATGATTGATGATCAACAAACAACAGCAGAAAGCATCATGTCTTGTCCCGCTTGTTATACTCATGAAAATAATAACATATTTATTGCTCTGGATTTTTACAAGATCTTTTGTAATTTATTTTGTATACTTTATTTTTCTTTATGCTAATAGATCCCCCCCCTCTCCTAGTTCATGCTTTCATAGACAGAAAGAAGAAAATCTCCAAAATACGTCTACTCAATTCCACTGACACAGCCAGGAGAGCATCTCTTAACTTTCTATTTGTCACATCGTCCTTTTTTACGTCACTAGATGTTGCTACATCACTTCTTTGCCACCTTAACTCACCATTATATTACACTAGTAGGGTTACCCAGCATTACCCAAGGTAAAAATGTAACATATTCCTATTAAAACATCTCTCTACGATCTTTCCTCCCCCTTTCTTCTCTACCAAGCCCATTCCTATCTCTGGGCATACATACACACACTTTTATAATTTATTCAAGAAATATGTTGGGGTAAGGGAAATAACCCTTTTAAAAAACAGAGTTATTTCCTTTTGTTAATACATCAAATGGAAAACAGACTCCTCCCTCCAAAATCTATACCAGTTTAAAGTCAAAGAATGAGTATATATTTTTTTAAATTTTAAATATTAATTATCTGGGGCAACGCAGAGCAAGAAAATATCAAATTTGTGGGTATTTGTGTTATAGTTTTTTTTATTTTTATTTTTTTACTTTTAGCCAGATATACAGACAACTGTCCTTTATATAATAGATTATATACACATCCTGAAGTATATTGCAACTAGTTCATACCTAAACAACGTTTAGGCTAATCAGTACTTAGAAGGGAATACCAGGTGCTGCACATAAAACACTCCATGAAAGTGTACAAATGAAAACAAAAAAACTTGCAGGTATAAAACCAGAGACAGACTAGTGCCCTGTCACAGATCTTTTAGATAATGTGCTGCAATAGGACACCGGAAATAAACACCAAACATTTTGCAGAATGTCAAAATACGTTTTTTAATAACTATTTTTAATTAAAAAGCCATATTTTTTTTTTAACCCTTTTAGATTTTAACTTTACTTAGCCAATTCCATCATCCAAGTCAGTATCCATTATACCACACGTGTGACACTTTCGGTGCAATACTATTGTTACAGAAAAAACAAAAAACAAAAAAAAACAAACAATCAATACAGCCGTTGGACTTAAGAAAAGTCGTTTTATCTTGATATAAGTCTTTGTTTTCAATAACAACTGAATCTAAAAATTCAACTGCTAGCATTATTACAAGTTCAGCTTTGACTTCTTCCAAAACCTCCAACTCTGCAAGTCTGGTTGCAACTCCAGTAAGCAATAACTGGAATACATAATTAGACACTAGTGTCCTCAAATGGAATTGAAGGAACATTTAAATGGTGCCACTGAATGCTGTGAACCCCCACCTCCAAAAATGTTTATTGAAAGCAATTTGAATTTACTGTTAACATATCGATTTCTTTAACCGCCAACTATATATATATATATATATATATATATATATATATATGAAATATTTGAGGGCTGTTGACTCGTTAGATGAGAGTGAACATGACTGAAGTCAAAAAAACACAAGAAGTCAAGTTTTAGCAATCCACAGAGATATGAAAAAGTGGTAAAAATTCAAATATTCAACAAATAAGTGTTATCAAAGGCAAGATAAGTTACTATTCTGGAAAAGTTTTTAGTGTTTTTACTCACTTTAAAATGTTTAATTAGTTTGAAAAACGTATACTGTCGAGCAATCAGTAGAACGAGAAAATGGCGGCAAAAACTGACAGCCTAAATATTTAAAGTCCTCATAAAATTATACAAGATATTGTTAGAAAGCCACCCAATAAGTTTCAGAAATGTCTGTACAAGCATTTTAAAGTATTGCTTGTTCAACACTACAATCATTGTCGCTAAGTAACTTATCATATTGTTATATTATTATAATGGTACAACAATAATACATGAAGACTGGCGAGTCAGAAAGTTTGATTCGTTTTTTTTTTTTTAAATTACATTTTCACCCCAAACAAGACACAGTGCCACTTTAATGTAGGGGGCTACTATCAGGGATATGAATTGTAGGGATACTATGTAAGAAGTTGAGCAGCAAGATGTCTGTCCATATTACACTTGAACTTCTGCATGTTAGTACAGTTGGGGAAACAGGAACCCAGAAGGGAATTCCAAAGTCTAGCAGTTCTAGGGAAGAAACTATTAGAGTAGAAGGATTTCTTACATCTAGGGATCTCTACTGTGTAGGGGTGGGACTTTGCTGCTTGTCGGGTTTATCGGTGGGGAGGGTATGTCAAGGGGGTACAAGAGTTAGTAGTTTGTCGGAGCATCCACCATTAAAATACTTGTAAAACAGGCAGAGGGGTGCAACATTTTATTGATGGGACAGAGGCTGCAGCTTAGATGACAGTTCAGGTCCTATCAGGTTGGCAACTCTTTTGAACCTTGTCCAGGAGTGAGAGACTAGTAGCAGATGCACCAGCCCAACTGTGACAACAGTACTCCATACATGGGCGAACGGTGGCCTTGTAGAGGTACAAGATACTTACAGGCGTAAGTAACTTTCTAGCATGGTAGAGAGAGCCCACTTTCTTTGCAGTAGTCTTGGCAATGCTCATGATGTATCTATTCCAACTCATGTTCCCTATGAACGTTAAGCCGAGGAGTTTGAAAGAAGTACTTTCAGATAATGTATCTTTAGCCATAGCTATTAGTGGTTGAGAAGGTTTCTAATAATTATTGAAGGAAACAAGCTTAGTGTTGGCAGTATTGAATGTGACCATCCATTTTTGTCCCTATTCCACTATAGTGTTCCTTTAGTGGTTCTGCCATTGCCTTAGATATGTGTTCATTCGTTTTCTCCTCATGTCTGTTATAGAGCATGGTGTAATCAGCAAATATACTCATCTCAGAAACAATTTTATCAGGGAGGTCATTCATGAATATTACGAATAGTAAAGGTCCAAGGATTGACCCCTGTTAGCTTGAATATTATTTGGGTCTGACTTGGAAATTCCGACAAGATAACTTCATAGGTTAGATAATTACATAATAAAATTACATAAACATAACGTGTAATTTTTTTTATTTTTTTTTAATAAGGAAAGGGCTTTAACAATGAGCATGTAGCTTATATAATAAAATGCAGGTCCCATATTGAAGTAATAGAATCATTTTACAGTAGCACCCCGGAAAAGACTGGGTAATACTGCTAGTCTAAATATGTTGAGTTACAAACTACCCGGGAGAAGTGGTGATTAATAATCTCCCTATAACTGAAGTGGTGGAGGGGGTTGGGTGTCTGTAGTATCACAAATTTACAGAAAACTGCAGGAAAAAAAAAAAGAACAGAATGCAGCCCAGTTTACTATTTGAAAATATCACACACACACACACACAATAAGAGTAACTACAAAAAAAATAAAATAAAATTGGAAACAGGGGGGGGGGTCTACCAACCGTTGCCATGGAAACGAAACTTAGACTGAACCGGTAAATCAAGACCGTATAAGTTTTTTTCTTTTTTGTCGGAATAGTAGGGGGAAGGAAGATTTTTTTTTTTTTAAAATAACACAAAATCGAGTTGTATAAAAAGAGAAATAAAAGAATACAAGTGAAGGTAAATGAATTGAACGTTAGAAAAAATAATTGAGAAAAAATGCGTCCAACAATAGAAATTCTATTTCAAACTTAACTTGACAGATCAAAAAATCCAAGCAAATACTTTTCGGAAATCTTAATGGAATACTGAACATGGAGGAAACAAAAACCTACTGTAATACCAATAACAAGTAGGAAAATTGTGAAAAACTGGGAAAAAAGATTAAGAAAATTGACATCAAGGGTAAAATTGACACCATACAAAATACAGCATTGATGAAAACGAAATGTTTAGAAAAATCCTTGAATGCAGAAGCCAATCCACATAACCTGTTTACTAATCAAAGGTTATAATATAACAAAAAATATAGAAAGAAAATTACATTATGCAAACGGAACAAAAACTGACAGAATTCTCATAGTTGGACCCCCAACCCCCAAAATGGCGGTACCAGAGTCGGCTGGTACCACATTAAAATAATTGTAAAGAGCAGAGGATGGGAGACTAAGAAGGAGGAGCATGAGCCAGACTTCGACTGAAAGGACAGTGCATGTTATGGAATCTTGGAGAAGCTTTTTGTCAAAGAAATTCCAGAGAAACCAATGAGTGTTATCATGGGAAAATCAAGGGTAATAATTTGTGTGAAAACGTGGGTTTGTTTAACAATTCACAGAGATTCGTGAAAGTGGTAAAAAAAAAGAAATATATAACTAATAAATGTTACCAAAAGCAAGATAAGTTGCTCTTCTACCTAGTTGGAGTGTTTTTATTTAATGTAAAATGTTTATTTGATTCAAAAAGCAAGTAGTGTCGAGCGTTACACAAGCACAAGAAAAATGGTCACGTGGTATCTCATATCTTTGAAGTCTCAACAATGAGTTAAAGATAAAAAAACAAAATAGTGGTAGAAACCCACCTAATAAATGTAACGGTAAGATTTATTGGGTGGGTTTTTGTATAATTTCTAATTTTTAACTCCGTGTCGAGACTTCAAAGATATAAGAGATACCACATGGCCATTTTTTCTTGTGCTCGTATAATGCTTGACACTACTTGTTTTTCGAACTGGCTAAACATTTAAAAGTAAGTAAAAACACTAAAAACTTATCCAGCTAGGTAGAAGAGCAACTTATCTTGCCTTTGGTAACATTTATTTGTTATATATTTGTTTGACCACTTTTTTTGAATCTCTGTGGATTGTAAAACAAACTTGAAAATACCAAGTAAATATATTACTACTTCTACTACTGGCACTGATCCAGTTTAGGGCTTAATCTTCAGCAACCCCCTGTTGGCATTTTCTAGCAGATTACGTAAACAACCAGAAAATGCTATAGCGAAGACTGTCAAACAATTAATTCAAAACGCTGCGTTCCTTGCTCTATGTTAATAGCTTAGAAAACCATTCTTAATATGGGGAAATGTAGGATCTCAAGTTGGCATGATGTTTTGAAAGTTATTTTTGGTTTTAACAGTTTCTTGATTTAATGAATTTCACACATTCTTTGAAACTTCTGACAGCTGATTGGATAATCACTTCGACATGTTCCAGCTGCTTATATAACTTGCCACTAGATGCCGATGCAAAGTTGCCGGAGATTAGATCATAAACTGGATAAGTACCCTAATACTATTAATAATAATATGTATAACCTCAAAACTTGAAGAGAATTGCACGAGATTTGGTATAAAGAATCATTTAAAATGTTAGATTTATGAGGGTCGTTCCAAAAGTAAATCCTCCTATTTTTTTTTAACTCAAAATCAAAAACGTTGATGAGCTACGAAGATGGGAATGATGCCATTAAAACGAGTAGCCTTTTGTGCTCCAGAATTTATTTTTCTATATAGTCACTACCATTTTTAATGCACTTTTGCCAGCTTCTTTTACTGTCTTTGTTGTAAAAGTCCAGTGTGCTTTGTCACTCCCATCTATGTCTCCACTCTGAAATTGACGAACCCATCTAATTGTGCTGACATAAACTGCATCACCTTCGTAAACGTTTAACAGGTGTCAGTGAATGTTGGTCGATTCAATTTTTTCTGCATGGAAGAATTTAATGAAGTATCTTTGCTTCTGATGCACGTCTATGACAGGGGTTGCTTTCTTAGAGTTTCACACCATTGATATCTGCAACAGAGAGATGAAACTTTCAGGTATAAATGTACAAGTTCAGTCATTACACCAATGCAATGTGCAATCCCCTCTGATCCATTCAGGCGGATTATAAAAATAGGAGGCATTATTTTTGGGACATTCCTCATAATACACTGTTAAGAACAGTAACTATGCAACAGTCGTCCATGACTAAAGACTACCTTTTGGGGCAGCTTTTTAGCTAGTTGTTAGACGAAAAAAAAAAAAAAAAAAAAAAAGAATGGGGTAATGTTTTCCTATACGTTATAAATCTTGTACCTTTTTATTTGGGAGGGGGGGTTATAAAGTTGATTTTTTTTCTCGCTCTGACATTGATATTAAAAGCCTACTTTTTCTATTTAAAAATTATTAAAACAGATTTCTTAATATCATGGATATGCGAGCGTCTTCATAAAGATTAATTAATTTGCATATTCCTTTGAAAAACGAGCGTCCATTAATTATATACTTTTATGATTTCTTATTAGATTATCGCTTTCATTTAACCATTATACTTAATTCTTTTTATGCATAGTTTCTACATTGTGCATAGTTGTGTAGAATTTAGGATGAAAACGTTCGAGCACACAGAAATGTTTTATATATATATATATATATATGTATAAAAAGTGACATTGTTAGTGCATGTGCAAAACGTCTCTACTAAACTCCTTTTTGAATATTTGGTCGACAGACTTGAAAATTAATGTATAGGATATTTGGACGTCGGGAACACATTTGATTTGGTTTTTAGCCTGTAAAAATAGTTGCTAAGGTGTCACAATTGAAAACAAACAGTTGGCAGGAGTAAATCGACTAACTTTTGAGCATGCACATATATACATTTTTATCATGAAGTTGCTTAAATTTTAACCTTTTTTTTTATCCATCTGGCAATAGCTCAGATTAACAACAAAGGTGAGATCACTAAATAACGCCTATAGCTGGAGCACTGACTGTTTTTGTTTTAATTCTAGCTGATGACACCAGTCATATTTTAACAATCTTTTGAAATCATTACTATTATATATTGGGTACAATGTAATAATCAATTTTCTCTATAATAATAAATACGAAGTCTGCATTAATTAAAATATCATATTTAAGTGGATTTTAACACCGGGTGGCCTGTTAGACTTGAAACTTGATATATAGGTGATTTGGACCTGCGGAACCAATTAGATTGAATTTTTAGCAGGTAAAAATGCTAAGGAGTCAAAATTGAAAAAAATTGGAACTTGGAAGGCATAAATCAACTAAACATTTCTATGCATGCGTAAATATACATTTATAGGTTAAACGTTACTTTTCAAGTTTTTATATGCATATGGACTTAGCTCAGATGGTAACAAATAATGCTAGAGAGCTGTATGTCTTGGTTTCGATTCTAGCTGATGCCCCAAATCATTAACTGTATATCGGATACAATATAATAATCAATAAAGAATTTGCTCTATAATAATTATAAATACAAACTCTGCATGAATTAAATATCCTATATTTTATTACAGAGCAATGCCGGTGGCCTGTTTATATATGAAACCAATTCCCTACTCTAAATTCTAAAATAATTGTGGTCACCTATAATTGCCTAAAGAGATTGAATCTTTTTTCTTTTTTTTTTTTTTCAAGGGGATGCTATTTAACCATCTATAGGAATACTAAAAGTATTACTGGTGTTATTTGATGATTTTTTTTTTTTTTTCTTAATTCAATGATTTTTACATTTTGTGTGGAAGAATGTTCCTCCTGCAGAGGTTAGACTGAAAGAAGCATGTGTCGGGTGGGGGATAGAGTCTTTACAGAATAAATTTATTTGAAAGGAAAGAAGGTGGTTTGAATAATACCAACAAGAATAATAAAGAAGAGGTATCCGATTAGGTCAGACTTAAACTCCTCCCCGGGGGAGGGGGAGTGTGAAGGAACACTTATTACCAGCAAAAATTGGTCTTCCTTTCCTATTACATCAAGCCATATTCATAGCAATGAACTATGCCCAACCTACTTTACTCAAACAGTTTAAAACAACACCACAAGGGAAATAATATCTGATTTTTCTCTCCGAACTGAAAAACATATCACATCAGACACTTATTCCATCCCGGTTTCACATGAAAGAAAAAGAACTTGCTCAGGTTTTTTTTTTTTTTTTTTTAAATTTATTATTATTATTATAAGAAAAATCCTTGAATGTGGAGATAATAGAAATGAGCTGCAGGTGTAGGTGTATCAGAATTTTTTAATGAATGTTTGACACCTCTAACACAAAACGAATAAAATATAAAAAAAAAAAAAAACTCGTAATTTCTCTTTTTAAAGTGGGTTGTTTATTTTCTTTATGGAATATACTTCCAAAATAAACTATTAAAATTGTTTAAAAAATAATAGAAATATTATTTTTCATTAAAAAAAAAAAGTGTTTAAAAAGCGTCTGCGCGCGTTCATGCAGCTATTTTTTTTACGTAATGAAATCAATTGAATTTTACGAGTTAAATTTTTAAACGTTAAATATCTATCATAATTTTTCTATTGGTTCAATTTTTAAGATATTTTCTGGTTCAATATGAAATTTTATGCTCTTTCCAATAAAAAGAATATAATATTTTAAACAAGCGTTTTTTTTTTTAATTCACCCGCCCTTCATTTTGAAATGGCTATTAAAATGAAAATAATTAATTTTCTCACCTCAAATTTATTCATCACAAATTGAAGATAAAAGATCAATAAATAAAATAAGCTAATTTAAAACAAAAAAAAAAGAACAGTTATTTGCAAATTTACCTGTAAAGTCCAATGTTTAAAACCTTTTTTTTTAAAAAACACATTGAATGTTTTTTGGGTTTTTTTGTTTTGTTTTTTTAAGTGAAACCTTATAATCTTGTCATAGTGTTCAGAAAATTTCGTATAATTACGACAGTTTTTTTCTATTTCATTCAATGTTTTTTTTTTTTCGATATTTAAAAAAATAATTCACTCCATAAAGATGAAATAAAATATATTAAATCAAAAACTCATGTATTTCTTTAAGAGAAGAAAAATTTTTTTTTTTTTTTTTAATCGGTAGACTTTTTTTTTGCGGCAAAAACTGATAAGTGAAATGGGATCATTTTTTAACTACGGTGGCCCATATTTACTAAGTTTTGCTTACAGCACGCAATAGAAAGAGATATTAATTCTGTCGCTTAAAGCCATAAGAGATTTATACTCAAAGAAAAGCAGACATTAGTCTCCCTTTATTTCAATTGTGAAAAACATCTGTGTCGCATTTTTTTTTTTAATCCTTGCGTAAAAAAGTATTTTATTTAAAAAGGACATGGAATATAAAATATAAATATGGATAAATTCTTAATGAAGAATGGAAGTACCCATTGATTAGTATTTTTTATAGGTAAGTGATTTTAACTTAATTCGATAATAATAATAATAATAATAATATATATATATATATTATTATCGAATTAAGTTAAAATTCGTTGATTTTCTTTAAATCTTTTTAAAGAAAACCGATTTAAAAAAACAAATATTTCATAATTTGCTATTAAACCTGTTATTTTTTTTAATTTGGTCTTTGCTCCTTTAATTGAAAAAGAATTAGGGCTTGAATTACATTTTTCAAGTAGTTATAAGCTTTGAAAGATAGGAGGTCAAATTATTCAAGTTTTTATCACATTTTTAATGGCGATTTCTGACACTGCTACTGCAGGCGTTGGACGTATACATGGAAATTGCTACGGAAGTAAAACACACACACACAAAAAAAAAAAAAAACATCGCATAGAATCAAGAAAACTGAAACTATATGTTTAATTTACCCCCTCTTTCCCCGCCCCCCAAAAAAAAATAAAAATAAAAAATGCCAGCATCAACTATAGTCAAAATAGTCGAGGAGAGTAAAGGAGGATGGAATAACTGAGACGAGAAAGCACAAACCAGACTGGATGAGTGCAAAAAGGACTAGAACCTTGAGGAGGGGGAGGGACTTTTTGCCACCTAAATTCCAGAAATGGTAGGCAGCTGTTGCGATGATGCAAATTAATGTGCAAAACTTACTGAAAGAGGTGGAGAATACTGGAAACCTGGAGAGACTTGTCACTCAGACTTCAGGGAACACCACAGGTTTTTCTCAAAGAGAAATCTTTAATGATGGCCTTTGTGAAAACTGTCTAGGCTATTAGCCACTATCTTATGTAATTTTCAAACACAATTTTAGACACTTTTTAGAGTTGTTATAATAAAATGCTATATTACATGCGAGGAGCAACACCATTACAATCCTGACATCTATAGAGGAAGGAGTCCCTATTTTCCTCTATAGATATTTAGTCCTCCCACTGCTATGAGTTGACACGGGACCTATTCTATATTTTCCTATACTTTCATTGCACCCACCGCAACTGGTTATTAGCTACATACACATAACAATCTTTTGATTACCCAATTAAAAAATAATAAATTCTCTCTTCTTAAAATCTGCCTTACCTGATTGGCTGAGACCGACCAATTTATTACTCCAGAATCTACTACTTCATACATGAGCGAACGCTTAAGAAATTTTCCAATATGGCGGCGCTCTCTACATGATGCAATCATGCTGATAAAATAATACCAAATATAAACATTAACCGCCCATTAACACAAAATTAAATACTGTTAACCTTACACTTATCTATGCACAAAGTGCATCCACACCAATATATACCCCCCCCCCCAAATCATTTACAGGTACCATTATTTATTTTTCACTTTAGGAGTGGCTTCTCAACGATGCTATTATTTTGGTTTTGTTTTCGTTTGTTTATATGAGGTGTTTTTTACATACATATATTACTTTTTTAAATACATCTATTTCTGTAGACGCATTTAATTATATATTTTTAATTATATACAACGATTACCTAGGCTAAAGCCATGTTACTTATCGTTTATAATTTACATTTTTTTACATTAATCTCATCAAACTTAATTTCCAGATTAAAAAAAAAAATAATTCGGGGATCAGTTCTCAATTATAACGTCCTACTGAATTGAACACCCACTTTGTGGCCATCTCTCTCACGTGACCGGTGTGAATATTACTACCGTCTTCAAAAAAGGGGGGGTGTTAAGGTAAATTTTTTTACTTCCTATTAACTTGCCTCTCCATGAGGGCATATTTAGATGGTGGGGTTTGTTTTACTATACACATAGACACGAAAAGGGGTGCTAGTACGCTATTTTTTAAATCGTATTTCCAAGTTTAATTAAAGCTACTTTTTTTTTTGTTTTCATTTGTTGAAAGACAAACAAATTATAAAAACTTTATTTTTATAGAAAACACATTAGACCCAAAGGCTGAAATAAAACCAGAAAAAATTTCATTATTATTTTTTTATCAATTTATATTTTTACTAAATTTACAACATTTGCGGCTGCCATATTAGTTTTAACAATTGGCTTTTTTAAACTTTGACAGATTGGCCTTTTTTATGCTCTTACTTAAAACAGGGTTCCATGAAAGAGCATAAAAAAGGCCGAATTTGGCCTTAAAAAAGGCAATCTGTCAAAACTTAGAAAGGCCAAATTTTGAAAGCAATGTGGCCACGTCGATTGTCATACATTTAGTCTGATAGAAATGATAAAAGAATAAATGACATTTTAAAAAATTTTAATTCAGCCTTTGAGTCTAATAATGTGTTTTATATAAGCAAATAGTTTTTTATAATTGCTGTGCCTGTCAAATATGTTACACTGCTAAACTACACATTTACTTTAACTTACATTGTCTACAGAAACACTTATTTGTTAGATATTCGTTTTTTGTTTACTTCTCTTTTCCGGACTCCTTACTGGCACTGCTCAGGCATTAACATCTATTTTTAAAGGTAAATATCGCAGCTCCAACTCACCAATTGTCTTTAAAATGACAACTTTTTAGATTTTCGACTACGACTCATATTCCCTGTGAATGTTAAGTCAAGGTGTTTGAACGAAATACTTTCAGGTAATGTAACATTAGCGATGGCTATTTGTGGTTCGGAAAGTTTCTTGTAATTATTAAAGGAAAGAAGTTTAGTCTTGGCAGCATTGAATGTTGCCATCTATTTTTGTCACCATTCCACTACAGATTGAAGGTCTTCCTCTAGAATTTCCACCATTGCTTTAGATATGCATGCATTCGTTTTTCCCTTGTGCCTATTATAGGGCATGGTATCGTCACCAAATATACCCAAATCAGAGAAAATTTTATCAGAGAGGTCATTTATGAATATCAAAAATAATAAAGATCCAAGGATCGACCTGAGGTATACCTGTATTTATATCACATTGTTTTGACATACGACCATTAAAGACAGCCTGGATTCTTCTCTTATTTAAGAAGGATTTAATTATGTTAAGTATTCGCCCAGTAATATGATCTGATTTTTAAGATAAGACTATCATGCCATACCCTATCAAAAGTTTAGATATATCTAGGGCTACTGCCTTAGCCTCTCCTGCTTTATCCAGTGCATGGTATATACATTCAGAGATTACAGTTAGGATATCTGCAGTAGAATAGACTAGCCTAAATCCATACTGTTAGTCAGAGAGATGTTTAGCAGCTGTAAGGTGATGGATGAATTATGAACTCAAATATTTTGGTGAAAAGAAGGAAGAGGTTAATGGGGGCGAGAATTTAATGGATCAGTTCTTTTACCAAAATTCTTGAAAACTAGAACCACAGAACAGTTTTCCATCAGTCAGTAAAAGCAAGATCCGTTAAGGTATTTTTTGAAAAGTTTGCAGAGAACTGGAGCGACCTCAGCAGAGCATTTTTTAATAGTACAGCTGGGATGAGATCAGGTTCACATACTTTTGAGGTTTTTTTATGATATCATGTACTTGAGAAGGGGATGTGCCATTCTTTGATGCCCGATGGAATAAGGAAAATTTTAAAGGTATTAATTTGTATTCCTTGTTGAATAATAAATTTGTTGTAAATTCTAATTTTCTATTCCATATATATATACAGGGTGGTCAAAAAGTCAGGTAACATTTTAAAGAAAAACGATATTAGCAATACATGTATATTTAAGTACCATACATTGAAATATAAAATGAAACAAACATGAAATATGTTTATTTTGTTAATTGTCGTCCATTTATCTCTATCAATCGCTGGAAGCGATTAACCACTGATTGTGTAACACGTGTAATCATGTCAGCTGATATCCGCGCAATCTCCTCTTCAATAAATAACTTTAAAGACGCTATTGTATCAGGCTTCTTGCCATAAACGCTATCCTTTACATAGCCCCAAAGCCAGAAATCAGGAAGGGTAAGATCCGGAGATATGGCTGGCCATTCAACTGGGCCACGGCGACCAATCCATCGTTGTTTTTTCTACCTGTAACATGTTACCTGACTTTTTGACCACCCTGTATATATATATATATATATATATATATATATATATATATATATATATATATAGGAAGGAGTTTTTTTTGTTTTTTTTTTTTTACACAGTGATCACCACTTATCAAGGCCCGGAAGCCACTCAGGGATAAGGGTTATTGCAAGTACATTACGTTAGTGTGGAGATTTGATGAAGTGTTTACTTAAGGGGGAGTTAAAAGAACAAGATCGATTCTTTAAAGGGGAAACTGATCGGGATAATTCAAAGCCCAACAAATCACTTTGAAATATCATGGTATAAACAGTTCTTACTTATTCTACATCCCTAATTGATGTATAATCCTTATTGAATAAATTAGTAAATCTATATACATTTGTATATATTTTTATGTTGTCATTTTCTTATTTAATTGATATTCTCTCTCTCATATATATATATATATTTTTTTTTTTTTTTTTTACAAAGGCATCACCACATTATCAAGGCCCAGAGGCCACTCAAGGATAAGGGTTAAAGAGTGTACAGTAGAAGTTGGTCAATATAGTAATCATTAGTAATGAAAATTTGGTAAATTTAATAACTTATATGGAACGGCTCATCAAGAACTTATTTACCTTAGACTTGAACACAACCATATTGTAGTCAGCCGGAAAGCAGGAAAACGGAAGACAATTCCACAGGCGTGCAGTTCTAAGAAAGAAGCTTTGTTCATGGAATCTATGTTTAGGTTTAGGCACAGATAAAAAGTGGGGGAAATTATTGATAGTGTTTACAGCTAGACGAGTGTTTCTTGTGAAAGTTTGGCGAGGGGGGACCATAGATTGAAGCTCAGTTGAACACTTTCCATGAAAATAACGATACATCAGAGACAAACTCGCAACATCTCTTCTGTGAGATAGAGGTTGTAAGGAGGAGAAAAGGACATCTCCTACGAGGCTACGAAGTCTATTTTGAACTCTATCAAGGCAGGACAAGTCCTTTCTAGCAGCTCCTGCCCAGATGTGGCAACAGTATTCCATCCTTGGACGTACCTGGCTCTTATATAGATAGAGAATAGCATCAGCAGTGAGATATCTACTGGATCGATAGAAAGATCCCACCATTTTTCCAGCGGCCTTGGCAACAGATTTGATATACGTGTTCCATTTAAGATCAGGAGTAATGGTCAAGCCCAGAAGCTTGTCAAAACTTGAGGCCTCCTGAAGACGAGAGCCATTCATTTCAATTGATGACAAATGTGGATTAAAATGTTGATGATGTAAAGAGAGAAGCTTGGTTTTAGATGCATTAAAAGTAACCAGCCACTCCTTTCCCCATTGTACTACATGCTCAAGATCAGAGGAGAGAGAATTGGAGAGTACTTGCTCGTTTACTGTCTTAGATGTGGTACCATAAATGGTAGTGTCGTCAGCATAAATGTCTACAAATGATGTAAGGATATGATTTGGAAGATCATTAATGTAGATCAGGAAAAGAGTTGGGCCCAGGATGGATCCCTGAGGGACACCGGCATTAATACTGTGAGCTTCTGATTTTTGCCCCTCAACTACTACTCTTATGAACCTATCAGAAAGAAATGATTTAATAATTGAGAAGACTTTTCCAGCTATACCATATATATATATGTTTTATTTTTTATTACCGTATCTTTCTGTTAAATTACATTATTGTTTCAGCTACCCGGCCGTTTTTTGGCCGTCTGTAGCTTCCTCAGACTTCTGTAAAAGTCTGAGGAAGCTACAGACGGCCAAAACAACGGCCGGGTAGCTGAAACAATAATGTAACTTAACAGAAAGATACGGTAATAAAAAATAAAACATATATATATATACTTCTGTAAAAGTCTGAGGAAGCTACAGACGGCCAAAACAACGGTCGGGTAGCTGAAACAATAATGTAACTTAACAGAAAGATACGGTGATAAAAAATAAAACGCATATTTGCTCTACAACAGTATTCAGCACTTTCTTCAGTTTTTATTAATTACCATTTCTACTATATATATATATATATATATATATATATATATATATATAGAGAGAGAGAGAGAGAGAGAGAGAGAGAGAGGAGGATATGCTGCAGCAAAATTTGACACTTGACGAAAATGAAAATCAAATAGGCAATAAAATACAAAAGTTGTATATACAGAGACCAGACAGTTTATTTAGCAATAGTTAGAGTTACATACTATTATACTTTTCAATGTAACCACCACTGGCAGAGATAACCATTTCAAGGCAGGCATGAAATGAGTCACAGGCTTTGGCAGCCATATCTTTGTCTGTAGCCGTGAACACCTCCATGGTGTCAACTTTCAGAAAGTTGACAGCGATTACACCCCAGAAAAAATGTTAAAGGGGTTGTAATTGGCTGAAGAAGGTGACCACAGTCCAGCGACTAATGATGAGGAACATTGAGCTCGCATGCCTGGGTCATTTTAGCCTTATATGCAGGAGCGGCATTCTACTCAAAGAGATATGGGGGCATATAGATGCAGTCTCCTCCATTCACAGCTTCAAGATACTCCTCAGAACCTCCTGGTATTTTGCTTAATTTTTGTCAAGTATCGGATTCTGCTGCAACATTATACGTGCGTGTGTGTGTTTGTGTGTAAAAATATTTGTGGTTATTGCCCATAAAACAGCATTCCTTCCCATCCCTTAATCTATACTCTCAGATGAAGTGCAAGAAGAAAAAAAATTACTTTCATCACCAATAAACAAACCTAGAGTTTATACATACTTTTCCTCCTATATTAAAAATATTCTGTTATCAGCAACCGCCAATTCTTTAAATGAGACAAAATAGAGATTTCAGTTTAGATTTTTAGGGAAGAGACCAACAAGTCACGTCTTATCAGATTATTTCTGCAAACTATTTCTGTTCTTGACAAGAGAATTTCGTGAAGCGAAGATTATTATTTTTTTTTTTCCTAAGTTTTGGGATGGTCGACTCCAAAAGAGTTTATCTAAGAATTAGGTTAAATAAATACATTTAAAAAATCCCGTGTGTGTGTGTGTGTGTGTGTGTGTGTGTAAGAGAGAGGGAGAGAGAGGAGCATTCTTTTTGATGTTCTTTGACCATAATATAAAGAGATGAAATGCACCACAAATTAAAGAGGAAAACGGATAAACCTAAATAAAAGAAACCTGCTGTTCTAATATAAATATGAAAGAATACTACTACGATATCGATGCAAAAGAAATGAAAGATCATAACATTGCTAGGAAATTTATTTCAGTGATCTTAGCTTAGTAATTTTATTTGGATTTACGCACATCTTGCGACGCCATTTTGGATTTCATCTTTGTGCTTGGAATCTGCTTTGAAATGCATTGATGACTATGAACAACTTTTGTTTTTAATATTAACTCATCAACTCAATTCAACAAACAATCAATGACTGGACTGTTGATTGCTTTATATATTATTCCATTTTCCACGTCATTGTGAGGAACAGGGACAAATACGGGCTCAATTACTTTTCACCAATTGCTAATTTAACTGACTTGCTATTTCTAGATCCTTATTCATCACTTGAATTTTATACGTCTGTTCTAGTTAGTGCGATTAAAACACTAAAGCACCTCAAAATTTACTTAAATTTTCATAAAAATAGATTATTATTTAACCAAAGAAAGTCTTAAATTTTTTAAAATATTGGCTCCAAAAATTTAGAAGCCAGAATTATAGATGCGCACACACACACACACATATATATAATACATATAAATGTATGCACACATACACACAAAATACACATGCATACACATATATACACACAAATAAACACAGATACATGAATACACACATACCTATATAAGTAAATTTTATCTCTATTATAAAATTGAAAAGTTATACCCCTAATTATCAACGGTATAGGAGACTAACTATGCAAATTCTTAGCACTCACCATTTCAAGCTAATACTGCAACATGTTTTTGCTTAAGATTACACGAATTTCTTTGCCGTTTAATAAATGTTCCGATTTATCTATCCTACATAACCCTGCACAGTAGCTAATATTTGTTTTTTCTATTTGAATTCAGTCCTCCCACAAAACTCGAAATCACTGGGTCTTTTTTTCCAAGTCACATGACACTGGTGAATTATTCAACTTCTTGCATGCATTTTCTTTCATACATATTGCGTTTACCTATAACTTGAAAATAAAGAATGCTCCTGTTTAGTTCTTAGTTTAGCAGAATGATGGAATAGCTAACAACGGTAGTTGTCATCACACATTAACAATAGAAACCGTCACTTTTCAGATTACAAGTTCGTATTTTCAACTGCAACGTATGTGAAGATGTTTAACAAACAAAATAACTCTTCTGCCATATCGCGTTATATCTATGTTGTACTTTCTTTTACATTGTTCTTCAATATACACAAACAATTAATATAAATCATTTAGCTAACTAAACGCAAACATAGACACAATGATATATTCATACACGGCTATGACTTTTATATGTATGGATGTGCAAGGCAAGTAAAAATGTACATTTTCTCTTTAAATACCCTTCATCACAATCAACATTGAAACCAGATTCCGGATCGCTTTTCTGTATCTATACATAAACAGATTAGGCAGTGATTTATGCAACTGATACTGCGAATAATTATATTACTTAGTGCACTTATTATAATTATTATTACTGTTACTTTTTGTTTTACTAGTACTACTATTACAACTAAAATAGTGTTTGGTTTTTTAATTGTTCAAACGCACGTTTTTTTCCCCCTAAACATTGGATTAAACTTGAACGTCATATCTACATGTAGCACATTTTGTACGTTTTCCTTATTCCAGACGTGGACACATCAGGTTTCCGCCATGATACTTTTCCCCCTACTCCACCCAACAAAACAATTATCATTCAAGCATAAAAGAAACGTAACATTGATTTAAACTTGAAAATCATATCTAGATATAGCACAGTTTGTCTTTCTTTTAATTCCAATGCACACACACCGGGATTTGACCTCAAAATATTTTGCTCCCCACCTCCTTAAAAAATTTATTAAAACGTAGTTTTTTATGTAAGCATTGAATTATACTCATGTCTACATATAGCATAGTTTATATGCTTTTTATTTCTATTTTTTCTAGATTAGACTTTGCCATTGAATTTTCGTCGGGTACTATGAATTCCTGGGCAATACCAGGCCAAGGGTAGGCTAGTTAAATAATATAGATTTAATGTGTCTATTTTATCTGTTGAGCAGTCTTTTATAAAATTATAATAAACTTTGATAAGTCTTATTGTTCTCATCTTGAACTTTTATTTTTTCCTTTACTTAGTCAGAGTGCATGGCTGGCCTAATGGATACCCCCCCAGGCTATGAAATCGGTCATGCTGCGTTAAAATCCAAGAGAAAAATAAAAGAAAAAAGGAAGAGTAAACAGATACATAAACAAATCTGGATATTTTTAAAGAATCATTGCTATAACAACAAAGAAAACAATTTACGCCCCTCAACAGAAGAGAAAGAAATGCCGGTATGATCATCTGCCTCCAAAATTATGTTGCAGATTTGTTTCAAACTCTAACAACAAAAACAAAATTATGCACAGAGATGATTAAGAGGGTTAGGGTTAGGAGGGGATTTACGTGCAAGAAATGAAAATGAAAAGCCTGTTGGCACTAATCTGAAGAATTCAAGTATAATAAATAACTAAAACAAATATTAGCAGATTCTGACAAATGACTCATATTCTTATGTATTTTAGGTTCCATCTTTGTCGGTCAGGAAGACCCTTCCCGCACCCCACCCCCCGCCCTTGGCACAGCAGAAAACAGAGGAATGTAAGTTGATACGCCTCAGATGGCACGACATGACAATTTTGAAAGCCAACAATTGTAAATTGCAAAAAAAAAAAAAAAAAAAAAAAAAAAAAAAAAAAAAAAACAGTGAAAGTGCACTAGGAGACCACCCGAAGACTTAACTTTAAGAAGTTGATTACGGGGAGGTTGAAAATAAGAAAATGCCTTTCGGAATAAACACCCCCAACCTCCTCATGTTAAGAACAGCTTTTGGAATAAACACCCTTTGCAGATTGGACAATCAGTGCACATTGACCGTCTTCGGGTGGTTCCCCAATGCACTTCAAAAAAAAAAAAAACCTTTTCCAATCGTACAGTTCAAACAGATTTGTTTTTAAATGTAAAGCGAAACAGTGTTTCTGAATTTTTTAGATAAGGATTGATTATTTGGATTATTCGCAGGACCCGTGGTATAACAGATAAAGTACTAGGTATATTCAGTTGTGACACTCTTCTGGAGGTTGAAGGTTCAATCCTTAGTGTGGGCTATACTCAGAATACAACTGCAATATTTCTACTCGGTCATGGCTGATGGAATCAGAAAATGCTACCTTTGTGTATTAAATAAATAACCTTTTATATCCAAGTGGCACTGTGTCTTGTTTGGGGTGAAAAAGCAATTAAAAAAAATAACTCAAAAGAAATTAATTTTAGCTAATCTTTTATGAGGAAAAAATTCTTGATCTCTCCCCGTGTTAATGAACTTCTCTCCCCAATAAAGCCTTTAAAAACACAGTCACCTTGTGTCTCCATGCATGAATTTTATTCATCTTAAGTTAACTGAAGATTAACCAGTGAACGATCATGTGCATTGGAATCGACACTAAAAAGAATGAAGACCAGACCGTATGCACAAAATACTTTTATTTAATCGTTTCTTGATCACTCACCAGCAATAACCAACAAGTGCAGTAAATGCACGTTTGTTGTACAACCCATGTGCACTCCTTTGTGTAACTTCGTTTATAGTTGTCCTCATTTAATGTTTGGTGTGTGAAAACGTAATGGAGACAGCTAAATAGACATATCTATGAAATTCCCAGCGACAAAAAAAAAGAAAGAGAAAAAAGGAAAGGAAAGAAAAAAGGAAAGAAAAAAGGAAAAAAAGAAAAAGGAAAAAAAGAAAAAGGAAAAAAAGAAAAAGGAGAGAAAAAAAGGAGAGAAAAAAAAGGAGAGAAAAAAAAGGAGAGAAAAAAGGAGAGAAAAAAAGGAGAGAAAAAAAGGAGAAAAAAGGAGAAAAAAGGAGAGAGAAAAGGGGAGAGAAAAGGGGAGAGAAAAGGGGAGAGAAAAGGGAAGAGAAAAGGGGAGAGAAAAGGAGAGAGAAAAGGAGAAAAAAGGAGAGAAAAAAGGAGAGAAAAAAAAGAGAAAAAAAAAGAGAAAAAAAAGAGAAAAAAAAAGAGAAAAAAAGGAGAGAAAAAAGAGAAAAAAAGGAGAGAAAAAAAGGAGAGAAAAAAAGGAGAGAAAAAAAGGAGAGAAAAAAAGGAGAGAAAAAAAGGAGAGAAAAAAAGGAGAGAAAAAAAGGAGAGAAAAAAAGGAGAGAGAAAAGGAGAGAGAAAAGGAGAGAGAAAAGGAGAGAGAAAAGGAGAGAGAAAAGGAGAGAGAAAAGGAGAGAGAAAAGGAGAGAAAAAAGGAGAGAGAAAAGGAGAGAGAAAAGGAGAAAAAAGGAGAGAGAAAAAAAAGGAGAGAAAAAAAAGGAGAGAAAAAAAGGAAAAGGCTGTAGAAATGCTTTCACTTAATTCGTGTAAAACCTTCGTTCTAATTCATATATACAGGTTAGACTGCCATGATACAGGGCAACATTTGCATGGTTGATCGAATCTGTAGTAGTAGTAGTAGTAGTAGTAGTAGTAGGCTGTTAGAGTTTAGGTTGTTATTGCTTGATGCCCATTCAGACAGCCAATAAAACTGTCTGCCTTCTCAACTGTTTTTTTTTTCAATGTGCTACTGAATAACTTTTTTGCACTCTTTGTATATCAAAGTTATTTTCTGTCTGTTATTAAAATGAGGCTATTATCGTAGTCAAATCATAAACTGATGAGGTTGAAACAGGCATCTATTACTATTGAACTATTTCACTATAATCATTTTAAATCAGTAATATTATGAAAATTATGCCACCTCTTCTCAGTGAATATTTTTTTTAGAATATATAATCTAAGCGTTGATTTTGCTAATAAACAGTCAATTGTGACATTTTTTTATGGAACTCGCTCCAGACAACGCATAAAGCCACTTGATGTAAGGAGCTTAAAAATACTTTAAAGCCAACAATAAATGTTAGATGGAATAGATTCTGACCTAGAAAACAGCAATTCTTTCCTCTTTGTCAAAAATAGTCATAGAATGTGAGAACTACAGAACAAAATAAGGGAAGCGAGTATTGACACAAACTACTCCCCCCCCCAGTAAAGGAGGAGGTAATACTTGAAAGGATTGTCTAATAAAAAAACAGATACATTACTCTAATTAATAAACGCAATAGTATAGTTTCAGCTTTGGACAGACAGATACCAGATCTCAATTAGTAATAGACGTAATAATATAGTTTTGGCTTGATATATATATAAGATTAGTAACAGAAATAGAAGTGCAGTTTCAGCTTTGAACATGTATGAAATCTCCATTAGTAATAGATATGAGCACTATATAAAATCAGAAAACACACACACATTTATATTCATATATGCTACCGAGACCCTGCGGAAATTTCCCAGTTGCTCTTATGATAATTATTTGTAGCATTTTTAATCAATATGCCGATAAATGTTTCTTTTTCATATATACTACAAATCATTCAATCAACTCAGTAATAGTGTTAATACAGCTTTATATATGTAAATATAAATCAGACGATCGTTGACTTTTGTCCAAGATAATTTAATTACAAATGTTTTAACGAAAGAATTTATTAAACTTTGTAGAAGAAAAATGGCCGCTTATCCAGTTTTACACCAATATTAAAAACTGCTTGTGAAAATAAACTAAACAACATTGAAATTTCATTGTGCACTTTCATTTTAGGGTTAAGAAAGACAGTGCACCAAAAAGTATGGAAAAGTCCTCCTGTGTTTAAGGTCTCTCGTAAAAGGGGTTTGTCAGAAAAACCTGGTATGAGGATAATTTTCCCTACAAGTAAACCTTGACTAAATATTCAAAATCACATTTTGTATTCGCAGCCCAAATAAGATCTCTGATATGGCTAGCCAACACTGGCTTTTACGAGGAATGGTGTACTTTCTCCAAGTGATGTTACCTTAAGTAATAGCACAAAGCTGGATACTCCACCAGACTTGAGGAATTCTTGTCATGGAATCCGGTAAGATTAAGAGACCACAATAAAGATATACTGTGTGTGGCATCCGTCAGTCGAAACGACTATGGATCAGCGCCGTATTAAGATGTTGCCTGTATGCATCCTTTTGTGTGACTGTAGAGATCAATTCTTGATTTGCATAGTCTGCCACAGCCTTGACATACGAAGGTTCTTATGCAATTTGCCGCTTCGTCCGGCTGTTCCGCCTGTACACTCGCTCTTCTCTTAGCTCTCCTTGCAGCGTTTTCAACATGGAGGGTCCTCTCGCTGATGATAATCCCCTGGCGTATCATTTTCCTCCAGGCAGTTCTGTCAGCTGCAGAGGCTTCCCATGTATTCCTGTCCACCGAGAGAGCCTTCATGTCACGCTTGCAGACATCCCTGTAGCGAAGATGGGGTCGCCCCCTCTTTCTTGAGCCTGAGGCAAGCTCGCCATAGAGAAGGTCTTTAGGGATGCGCCCATCATCCATCCTGCGCACATGGCCCAGCCAGCGAAGACGTCGCTCACGCAGTAGGGAGTAAATGGATGGGATGCCCGCTCTCCACAGAACATCAGTATTACTCACTCTGTCCTGCCATGTGATACCAAGTATCCTACGTATACACCTCATATGGAAGACCTTGAGTTTCCTCTCTTGTGTTGAGTATGTAGTCCAGGATTCACTCCCATACAGTAGAACACTGAGAATGCACGCTCTGTAGACGGTCATCTTGGTGGAGGTGGTAAGGTGCCTGTTTTCCCAGACTCTTTTAGTTAGTTTAGAGAGGGTTGTGGATGCCTTTCCAATCCTTTTGTTTAGCTCCACGTCCAATGAGAGGGTGTCTGAAGCAGTGGAGCCTAGATATTGAAACTGGCGTACGACCTCTAGTGGTGTGCCTTGGATTGTGATGCTGGGTGGAGAGGCGGTTGCTTGTCCCATAACTTGTGTTTTCTTCTGGCTGATGGTGAGACCGAACAGGCTGCAAGCATTAGCAAACCTGTCCATCAGTCTTTGAAGACCATCTTCCTGGTGCGATGCTATAGTTGCATCATCGGCAAACAGCATGTCTCTTATCCGAATTGTCCTGGTCTTTGTCCTGGAGCGGAGTCTGACAATGTTGAAGAGACCACCATCTGACCTGGAGTGCAAGCAGATACCATCCATTGTGTTCTTGAAAGCATGCTTCAGAAGTAGAGAGAAGAAGATGCCGAAGAGTGTTGGGGCCAACACACAACCCTGTTTGACACCACTCCTCACCCCGAACTCAGCGGACATGCCACCGTTAAATTGCACAGTGCTCCTCATGCCATCATGAAAGGATCTTATGATGCTGAGGAGTTTTGGTGGGCATCCGATCAGTGGGAGAATTTTGAATAGTCCATCTCTGCTCACGAGATTGAATGCCCTGGTCAGGTCTATGAAGGCAACATACAGAGGCTGGTTTTGCTCTCTGCACTTCTCTTGCAGTTGGCGTAGGGAGAAGATCATATCCATTGTTGATCTCTCTGAACGAAAGCCGCATTGAGATTCTGGGTAGATTCGGTCGGCAAGAACGTGTAGTCGCAGTAATACTACACGTGCGAATAGCTTGCCAACGAAACTCAACAGTGAGATACCGCGGTAGTTGTTGCAGTCACCGCGGTCCCCTTTGTGTTTGTAGAGAGTGATGATATTTGCGTCTCTCATGCCCTGAGGCACTGAGCCTTCTCTCCAACACTGTATCAGAAGACTATGGAGGGGCTCAAGCAGGCTAGCCTTTCCACTTTTTAAGACCTCTGCTGGAATATAGTCCTTTCCTGAGGCTTTTCCTGATGGCAGTCTGTCTATTGCCCAGGATAGTTCTTCTATGGAAGGCTCCTCATCAAGCTCATGCATCAGCGGTAGATGATCAATGGCATCCAGGGCGGACTGATGTACCATGTTTTCCCTGGAGTAAAGCTCGGAGTAGTGTTCAACCCATCTGTCTAGCTGTTTAACTTTGTCTAGTATGGGTTCACCCGATTTAGACTTCAGTGAAGCAGTTTTGTTAATTATGGGTCCTGTAGCTCTCCTGATCCCGTTATACATATACTATAACATATGTAAATGGTCAATTGGGAAGAGGAAAATCATGTTCTCAACTTCTTTACTAACTCAATGTTTGAGATGTAAAGCAGAACTTTAGGCCCAGGAAAGGAGCCTCTTTGGTTTCTCAAAATTTCATCTAGAGTAAAATGAAATAGAAAAGCAATATGAGAGAGAGGGAGAAAAAAAAAGAGAGTTTACAACAATACAAAACGATAATTATTGTGTGCGTGTGCAGTCAGCACCAACCCTATTCGGGTTTAACCGGCTTCCTCCAAAGGAGGAAGTTTCATGGGAGTATTAAATTCACAAGTGGTCCCCAGTCGCATGTATATCCCCATTAGGGGAGATGACGACGTTAGGTTTTCTGCAACTTTTGCAGGGAGGTGTCGACATCCTCCTACATACAGCACCTGGAATTGCCAAATTGGTCACCCATTTCAGCAATGACCAGGCTCAATGTTGCTTAACTTCGGTGATCTGATGGTAACCGGTGTGTCAATGTGATTATGCCGTATAAAACGATAATCATTATTTGATTATTATTATAATTAGCATCAGCAGGAGGAGCATTTACTATTATTGCTTTCATCATTACAGTTTTACAAAAATGGCATAAAAATGGCAACCAGGACAGACTTGTGGATTTATTATAGCAACATTTTTAATGCAAAAGGTCACGTTTCAGAGGTCATAGTTGTTTTAAGAAAAGAGCTTTCTTTTTTTTTTTCTTTTTTTTTTTTTTTTACTGCTTTACATATAAACTTCTACTTTAAAATCTGCATTGTTTAGCCATATTTACTGATATCAAATTGTCTTTCTTTCTACCACTTGACAAAGTGTGGATGGACTGAACGCAATTAAGCATATTGACATGAACTCTAAATATTTCAGTAATACATTAAATAAATGTTTAACAACAGTGAATGAAATTAATACTTTGAATTGAAATAAGACATTTTTTTCAATGCAAAGTATCAATTCCCATTCACTGTTGATAAATTGCCCTTAAACATTTAATGTATTACTATATATATAATTCGTTTGCTTGGTTTTTAAATCAATATTGTATTATGAACGTAGATATGTTAGCAAAAAGAGGATATATGAAAGAAAAAAGATGTCGGTACATTCGGAAACTACTTAGAAATATTTTATTCACATTGTGTATCTGTGTCTGTGTGTACATTCATTGCACAGGTCATGCTCGTCTGCTCATTGTCTGCGTCCAGATCTGGTGCTTGATTTCGACACTGACCTTAATCACTCTCAGTCACTGCTGTAACCAATTTTTTTCATTTCTAAAAATTACAATCTGAGGTTCAAAACAAGTAACAATATTTAATTTATATGTATATAGATTTCTCTACCAAACAACATACAGTCAATATTACAGTAACTTCCAGCCTAGCACACAAACAATTGCTCTGCTTTAATTCCCGACTATATCAGGAGACCCAACTAAAACAAAATATCTTCTCTTAATGAACAAGATTCATGATCTGCTCGCTAGCTGGTTTAAACGTTTAATACTATTTCTGTTTTGATATAAATATTATGTATAGTCTGTTTATTATACAAACATTATTGGTTACATATGTGCATACATGGTTCAGTGAAGAATTCCTATACCAGCTCTGTCCTGAATTGAGCACTCTTTAATAATGATGCAATTTTCATTGGATTTACCTCTAGGAAACCAATCGATACAACCGGTATATATAATTATTTCCATAGTCACGCAATATCGAAGCTCACAAGAGCCATGACAGTCAACAAATCAGAACTCCAAGACTCGAATTTCGCCCTCATTTGGACTCATCAGTAAGATATATCTGCACCCGAAGTGAGTACTCTACCAGTTGAGCAACCATGCTACACACAAGAAAGTCTATGAACTAACACAGATCAAGCAAACCACAACAAAATCGTGACTATGGAATGAACCTATTTCATCTTAAACAAGGAATGTGGTCATCCAACCAACAAAAACCCAAGCCGATGTCTCACAAGTAGGACTTTTACTCTCGTTAGGACAATGCCATCCAAGATCCTAACCTAGCAAGATATCAGTAATAGAATTTTCAGAATGTAAGAGATGATATAATTATTTCCGCGTGCAAATATCTTCAACTAATGAGTCCAAATGATGGCGAAACTTGAATCTTGTGCTTTCGGTTTGTGAGCTGCGATGTTGCTTGATTGTGAAAATAATTATATGATTATGAGAATGATCACATTCTGAAAATTATATATGCATATATATATATATATATATATATATATATATATTACAGTCATTTGAAGTATGCCACACAATAAGCCTACTTGAAAATTATCAGTTGCTTCTATGGATATAAAAATTGACTAATCAGAGAGTTTATCATCCAGAGTAGACTTGGATTTGTAAGATTTTAAGGGATCAGATTTTTCAGCGTTAACCCTTGTTTTCAAGAGGCCATTATTTTTTTTCAAAGAGCCTAATTAATTTTTTATGTGAGTTCTTCCCTTAAATATTTTTTTCCATTGCAAGTCTGCAGTTTGTAGCATTGTACATCTTGCCCCGTCCTGCTTATTCTCCTGATCTCGCTCCTTCAGATTATCACTTATTTCAAGAATTACAAAACCATTTAGATAGCCTTAAGTTAACATCATAAGAGGAGACTGAACACGAGTTAGATTTATATTTTACATCAAAATCTAAAATGAATAACGATTTTCAAAAACACAATTTCTTATTTTCAAGATGAAATTTTAAATCAGCAAAAAGGTTTGCACTAACTTAATATCTTTGTAGCATGCGTCTATGCAACCTGCACAAAACATGCAGCATTGTGAATGTTCACAATTGTCCTATTTTAATATTACTACTGTTGTTGCAATCTACATACTGTTTAAGATATATTGCATTCAAAATAAATTTTAAATGACACTTGGTTTCTCTATCAAATGACAGGCTTGAAATCAAAAAAGATATCTCTTCCAAACAAACACAGTTCATCAGTTTGAGACCCAAAGACTCATCCACCTCTCAGATCAACAGAAACCAACCAACTTCTTTGCTCGTTTTTCTGGAATTTTTTTTTTTTTTAGATGGAGGTCACTTCTAATCAAGGCCCAGAAGCCACTCGGGGATAAGGGTTATTGCGTGTATAGTAATCAATGGGATAGTATCATAGTAATCGTTAGTATTGGAGATTTTATAAAGTGTCTTATGTAAGGGGGCGATTCATCAGGAATTTGTTTATGTTGGACTTGAAGACATCCGAGTTGTAGTCAGGTGGGAAACAGGCAAACGGAAGAGAGTTCCACAGGCCTGCACTTCTAAGAAAGACACTTTGTTCATTGAATCTACGTTTTGATTTAGGCACAGATAAGGATTTGGGAAAATTATTTACAGTAGTTTCAGCTAGACAGGTGTTTTTTGTGAAATATATATCTCCTGTCATTTGGAATAGACCATACAGAAAGACCACTTAAGAATTATCGATTGTTTGATCTATGAACATGTTGGAGACACCCTTCCATGGGATTAATGGACTATCTCATGACTAAACTTCCAGTAACGAGACTGGTGCCCGGAGTCAGAGATTGGCATGCAGCCAAGCAGGTCATGTGCAAACACCCACAGTTGAGGAATGGTATTGCTCAACCTGCTTTTGCCTGTAATATATGTGATTACATGTTCGTTTCCTAAAAATCCTGTGTTCCTTTTGTTTATTACCATTTAGCCCCATAACAGAACATAAAAAGCTATTAATCAAGGTGCTTATTATCTGGAGGGAACATTAATTCTGTACAATTTCAAGTGGTCTGTTTTCTTTGTATGACACCTCGTTTCTAAGAAACTATTTTTTTTGGAGAGGCAAGCAAATTAGTTTTTTCACTTAGCCAAATATTTTTTGCCATTCAAAGCCCACCATTTGTAACATGCATTGATGCATCCTACAGAACATGCAGCACTGTGCATATTTACAATATTAACTGTGCATATTTACAATATTACATCTGTTGTTGCTATCAACATACTTTTTCAGATATATTCCATTTTAAGTAGATTTTGTAATCAATAACAAATCTGAAATTTTTTCTTTTATATAATAATTAGCAGGGCTACTCGGCCTTGCTCAGGACCGTATAAAACAATGAGAAAAATGAAGTTGCTTTTGAACATATCTGTTATTCTTCAGATAGAGGAATTTTTTATGTTTATGTATCATTTGCAATCTCGAGCAGAAGAATTTTTTTTTTGTGTTAAATTGTTGGATGAAAGTATGGAATACATTTAAAAAAGTACACTCCCCTCCCCATATAAAGAATGTCTTCCTAAATGTTATTATTTCAGCACGGTCTGTATTTTGTAGAAGTCAGTTTTTACATTGTTAAATGAAAGTACACAATAGTTAAATAAAACAAACACTCAGCATTACTTGATCAATGTATATGATTTTTAGAATTTGACAAATAAACACTCAGAATTACTTGGTGGTATACCAAGGCTATTGAGCAACCTACCCAATAAAAAAAATGTTTCAATCAAAATAGCAGTGAGTACCCATGCAAATGAAAAAAAGAATTAGCCGCAGTAGACAGGCAGGCTTGAACCTGTAACGCAAAAGAGCAAAAGAGAAAAAAGCTAATGCACTAGCTGTCTCAGCTATGGTGACTTATGACGGCATGGACTTTCGAAACAATGTTTTATAAACATACGTTGAGAATGGTAGGCATATGACTTGCAAAAATGTCAACGCAAAACCTCCTTGCAAAAAACGACCTAGCACAGAATTAATCTTTTTGGTCAATTTTTAGATATTTTTCATCTGAGAGATTGATCTTTCTAACAATACTAATTTTGTCAGAGTCCAATGTGTGTGTCAAAAGTTTTTGGCAGACATACAAACACACACACACATTTTCCTTTTTATATAATAGACGAGCAAGGATACCCGGCATTGCCCAGGTATGTTGAGGTGGTAGTAGTAAGAGAGGGGGGGAAATCAAAACAACAGTAGGCAGTCCAGGTGGAGATAGGTGTTAAATAAAATTTTAAAAAAAGTGGTAGTAGGCAGGCAGGCTTGAACCCGTAATGCGAAGGAGGAAAAAAAATGTAACGTCTTAGCTAATGCTTCCATGGCAAAACCGAAAGTCAAGACCATTGAAATTAAGCATAGACAATCCAACGATGACGATGACTTGCAAAAATGTCGACGAAAAAAAAGCGACCCCTCCTTGTAAAAAACGGGTGAGTTTAGGATGAAGGAATAAATGTTTTTGGCCAATTTTTGGATATTTGTCTTCCAAGGCATCGAACTTCAAAACGATACCGATCTCGTGAGGATCCGTCATATGTGTCAAAAGTTTTTGGCAGACACATACACATTTTGTCCTTTATATATTAGATTTACTTTTTTCAGAGGCAAACAAATTAGCATCTTCTCTTTGCTAAACGTTTCCCATTGCTGCTTGTCGCATGCATCTATGCACCCAGTAAACATGTAGCATTGTGCATGTTTATAACATAAAAACTAAGGAAAAAAAAAGAAACAAAAAACTAAAAACGTTTCATTGTTTTTGTTAGTTTTAAATGGATTCTTGTACTATTATGATTGATTTTGTCCATTGGCACACGTCGGTCTGTTATTCTTAAATTTGAAACAGCATTTTACTCATTAAACGTACAAGCATCTCCATCCCCGTGTCTGTTTACTTGCTTCCCCCTATGGACAGAGTTAGACACAAAGTCGATTTTTAATGCAGTAAAATACAGCTCCTCAAAAAGGGACATTTTGGGTTGGGAGATAGATTAAAATTGCATCAGTGTAGAAGGATTTCTTCTTTACTGACCAAGGACAGAACTGATGATGTATAGTATCACAACAGATACACTTTGAATTATCAGAACAGATACTACACTTTGAATTATCAGAACAGATACTAAGCTAAGCCTTTCTGCCTGTTGGTCGGTCATCAGGCTTAAGATTAAAATAGCATTTTCGTTGGTCTCTCAAACATAAATTTGAATGGATACATCGCCTTTTGGCTAGAAGCAAAGTGTAGTATCTGTTCTAATACTACACTTCATCTTCTCTGTCCCCGGTCAATAAAGGAGAAATCCTTCTAGACTGAGGCAATTTGTTGCTCCAATCCAGGGGACTTTTTAGAAGTCTGATTTTCAATCTTGTGTTTATTTAAAGAAGCAAGTAAATAGGAACACATTTTAATAACACCCTCCAGTTTTGTTATTTTTTTGTAAAGCATTGTCAATATTATGGCCATGTTTATTCATTCTTATTTATTTATTTAACATTTTCTTAGCTGGTGAGTGTTATAGTTACCCACTCTGCTGTTCAACATGAACCCAACCATGAAGCCCAACAATGACTAAACGATCACCTGTCAGAGGATTGAGATACTCATTTGGGGACCTGGTGTGGGAACGTTCCAACATGACCTTTTATTGTAAGCAAATAAAAACAAGCTTTTCAAAAGAGAGAAAAGAGAGATCAACCAAACCACATTCCTGTCATGTTTTCACAGTGTTGCTGTCTTACAGGTAATCGTTCTCATGACATTTCCACAACCTGGATTCAAACTCCTGGAATCAGTCACTGGCATAAGGAATCTTCGTTAAAGCATAATAATAATAATAATATGAGTGAACTTGTCTGTCTAGCTGAAGAACGGTCTCTACTAAAGTCCTGTCAATTTTTTCTTCTACAGACTTGAAACTTGATACATAGGGGATTTGAACTTGTAGAACGAATTCTATTTGATCTTTAGTTGGTAAAATAACTGCAATGAGATCAAAATTGAAAAAAAAAAAAAGTCGACTCCAAGTGTTCTTTTATGCATGCGCAAATATACATTTATACCTTTTACAACCTTATTTTTAAAGTTTTTCTATTTCTCATACTTTTCTGCAATATTCTCACCTACGTTGACCTGAAAACGACCTTCTTTAATCAATAGAAAGGGAGTCATCTTCCATCATGATAATGCTTATATTCATATAGCATTATTGACCAAAGAGAATTTGGTTGGGAAATCTTGCCCCGTCCTGCATATTCTTCCGCCTTAAATTATTACTTATTTTGAGGAATAAAAAAAATATTTGTTTGATTTTAGGTTAACATCATGAGAGAAGATTGAACACCAGTTAGATTCATATTTCACATCAAAACCTAAAGAATTCAAAGGGTCTCATTTCTCAGATTGAAGCCCCGTTTTCAAGCGACCATTATTGTTTCAAACAGCTTAACCATTTCCGTGGGTGATCTCTCCCTTTAACTAAATATTTTCCCTGATACAATCTGCAGTTTGTATAACATTGTGCTAGTAGCGAAAACATCAACTTCTTTGATGTGTAGTTTTTATGTTAGGGAGGGTAGTAGTCGTAGATGCGCCCTTCCCAGTTTTATTACTTAGCTTATAAAGCTGGTAACATTGATGGGTGGACATTAAACATTGTCCCCTGAATTTTATTCATATTTGCCACCGAGTATAAGAGTTTCTCCTTTTTATTCTTTGGAGAAAGAAAAAAAAAAAAAAACGATGATGATGGACCAACATACACAATAGTATGCATTAGTAGATTATGAGAAAATGGAATAGTGAAAATAATTTCATTTTGGATCCCTCTGTGTTTTGCAATGCAAAGAATTTGAGAAAACCTGATGAGAATCGCCAATTCATCTCCCTACCTTATTTTAGTTGTATGAAACTAAACTCATAGTAAGTGAGCTACACAAAAACATGTACTTTGCCTTCCATCGAAAGACTTCTTCAGGTTAAATATGAAATTTAAAATTTTACCGTCCCAAAGAGACAAATGATTTTTATATGTACTGCTACTTAAATTAATTAGTTGTCATTGTCTATTTAATAAGTTGCCTACGTCAATCCAGTTTAATTTAAAGCTAACAATTTTTTACTGCCTCCATAAAACCTTTTATCTTTAATTTCTAACGTTCAACTCACTCACAATTAGTTCATCATTATATATATATATATATATATATATATATATATATACACATATACATATATATATATACATACATACACACTGCGTATCAAATTATTAACGAGAAGCTGTAAAACAGCGAAACAGTACTGTATGTGGATGACTATAATGCACCCTATCTTGGGTTGAGCATTTCGGGAAGTGATATACAAACTGCCATTAGCATATAAGGCGACGCTCTTTGTGTAAACAAATCGAGCAGAGGCATTTGGACGATGTCAAAGCTAAACATCATTAAATTCATTACCCAATCAGCAGCAGCAGCCATATAGTGTAATGGTGAGAAGTCTTGACTGTCATTTGGGTGGTCAGCTTTTGATCCTGGCTTGAGGCAGTTGTCTGTCTAGCCTCACTGATGAGCTGTGAAACAGCGAAACAGTACTGTATGTGGATGACTATATATAATTTCTTTACATACACATTATTGGCTACATATGTGGATACGTGTTTCTAATGCACACACGTGTGTGTGTTTTATGCCAGTAAGAAATTTGTTTCTTATCGTTGAGCACTTTCAGTTGAATTAAAGTCGATCAATTTGGCTCTTATGCGCAGATCATCATATAATGATTAGATCACTCTGACAGAAGTTAATGAACATTTAACAAATAAATGTTTAAATTCAACAGCATTTCTCGTGGTTAACAGTAGCTGAATGGATTAGGTTCTTGCTAATGAAGCCAGGGATGGCTTCTGTCACTGGGTTCGGATCTATCGACTGGTGTTAATTGTGACACCCTGCACTGATGATTCCCGAAAGGATGAAACTTTAGGTATTTAATAATTATCACTTGGCCAATCTGGCTGAAATTTTGTATTGACCTTTGTTATGATCAGGTGCAGTGACCTATGTATTATGGTATCCATTCATTTGATAATAAGAATTACTACTTAATGCAAAAATAAACACAAATCTAACCAATATTCACTATCACTTTGACAAAAAGTACTCATATTAAGTTACAATTTTTCTGTTTTAATGGCTAAAACGTCTAGTATATATATATATATATATATATATATATATATATATATATATATATATATATACACGACTACTTCATTTAATTACATAAATTAATATATGAAAATATGTGTAAATTTTCAGTATTTACTTCAGTGTTCAATACATAGGTAGAGTTAGGTAGTAAGTTATAAAAAAGTATATGTGGCAAGTGAGCTACATAGAATATTCCGCATTTTATTCTTGTGAGAATTCGTCAGGGTCATGCAAAGAGTTGTGGTTACCATGCGTTTTTATATATGCACATACTATTTAATTTTTAGTTAGTCAATGGTGGAGACTAGGAAGCTGATTGGCTTCAATAGCATGTGTGTATATAAAAACGCGTGGTAACCACAACTCTTCGCATAAGCCTGACGAATTCTTACTAGAATGAAATGCGGAACATTCTATGTAGCTTAATTGCCATATATATATATATATATATATATATATATATATTATACTAGACGTTTTATTTAAAGAGAGAGTAGGTTAGAGAAGAATAGAATATTGACCAATCTTCAATGTAAATATTGGACCCCAAATTATGGAGCAATGGAGAATAAGGACGATAATTCTTTATTATATTGTACAAAATATAAAAGTTTGTGTGTGTGTTTTTTTTTTAACAAAAAGTGGATGTTTTTATATTAAAATTCATAAAACGAATTATTTTATTTATTTAATTTTATAGCAAAAGAAAATGTCAGCAGTAAAAATAAATCACTCGATCAATTCTGTTGTCAATATACAACAGTTATTTATCTCATATTTTCAAAATCGTTTTTGAATGATTAGAAGGCTTTTATAACTTAGGTTTAGTGTTCAAAAGAAATTACATGTTCCTGCAAAGACGAGTACTTTAGCTAGTTTTCTTTAAACGCAAGACAAAACAATTTTATTCTCAGATCTTCAATCAGTTTCTTCTCTTGAATAAAAACTTTGTGTTTTCATGATCAAACAAGAATTTGCCTATTTAAAAACAACCGTAGGTTTTAATAAACATGTGTTCAAATGATTATCAGTATCTTAATGTGTTTACTGTATCAGGAATGCCAGAAACCAATAATTGGTAAAGCAGTACAAGGAACTAAAATAACTTTTAACATGTGCACACACACGCACACACACACGCTGAAGCATAGAGAAAGAAAGGATATCGCGAAAAACGAAAAATAAATCTGTATAAACTGTGAGACAACCGAAGAGAAAAAAAAATGTACCACAAACCAACCAAAGATGACAAAAACCGGCTCAACAAATGGATTGGGAATGTTATAAAAGAGACAGACAGTAGAGAAACAAAAGTTAGAGAATAAAATCGAATCATCAGAGAAAAAGGACGACAGAAAATGGTTCGGATAATCAAAAGAGGGTGACAGAAAACGGCTTGGATAATCGACAGAGGGCGACAGGAAACGGCTCCGATAAACGACAGAAAACGGCTCTGATAACCGACAGGGGGCGACAGGAAACGGCTCGGTTGACCGACAGGGGGCGACAGGAAACGGCTCGGTTGACCGACAGGGGGCGACTGGAAACGGCTCGGTTGACCGACAGGGGGCGACAGGAAACGGCTCGGTTGACCGACAGGGGGCGACAGGAAACGGCTCGGTTGACCGACAGAGGGCGACAAGAAACAGCTCGGATAATCAACAGAGGGTGACAAGAAACAGCTCGGATAATCAACAGAGGGTGTCGACAAACCGACTGAGAATGTTAGAAAAAGAAGGAGAAACAAACAGTAGAGGAAGAATTCACAGAAGACAGAAATGAATCGTCAGTGTGAAATGAAAAGCAAGACAATGATAACTGTGAAAAGGAAGAGAGATGCAAATAAAAACAAAGATTAAAAAAAGTGAATGGGCACAAACTGCTTGTAACGAGAAAATAAATACCGTTTGTTAAGTGTGGTTAGAAGAATTAAGAACTTTAATTGTTTAACTTGGTGATATTTAAAGTAATTCCACCACTCTTGCGTAACTGTTAAGTAATGCATTTGCGGACAGTAAATTCAAAAACGTTCTGTTCAGCATAAGAGCCGACACTCAATGAGCAATCAACCAAATTCGAAAATTGGTTTGTAACAACTTTTAACACTTAATTAGTTGGGCGTCGCTTGATCGCATTTATTCACGATTTTTACATTTCATTTGATTTAGTTAAATCGTTCTAAACAATGTCTGCATGTTCAAGTACATCGAAGTCATCTACCCCAGGAGTCATCAACCTTTCATTTTTATGCCTCTCTCAACTCTCTCTCTCTCTCTCTCTTTGTGTGTGTGTGTGTGTGTGTGTGTGTGTGTGTCCAGTCAGTCTGTTAGACTTCAACAGAAGTACAAAATAGTCAACCCTCAATAATTCTTACATCAAAAACAAATAATTCATATAAAATGGATTAGAATGAAATTCCCTACCAAACTAGCCTAGTTTTAACATGTGGATTCAGTTCATTTAAAAAAATAAATAAATAAAATAAAAAAGGCAAACGTTAAAGGTTGCAGCAATGATAGAATGTTAGAAGAATTTCGTATATTCATTAAAAAATGGTTTTCTGTTGTTGTTTTGCCCATATGTTAATAAATGAGGAGTTATTGCAATTTAAAATCTATTTAGCACTACGCATGTAAACTCGAGAAAAGCATGCTTGAAATGTGTCAACATTATGTGAATAAGCAAAATGAAAACAAGACTAGTATTAATGCTGGAGTCCATCAGGGGTCCATCCTGGGCCCAACTCTCTTCCTGATCTACATCAATGATCTTTCAAATCACACCCTTACATCATTTGTAGACATTTATGCTGATGACACTACCATCTATGGCAACACATCAAAGGTCATAAATGACCAAGTTCTCTCTCATTCTCTCTCCTTTGATCTTGAGCACGTGGTACAATAAAGAAAGGTGGCTGGTTACTTTTAATGCATCTAAAACCAAGCTTCTATCTTTACATCATAAATGTTCTGGTCCCCATCTGGCATCAATTGAAATGAATGACTCTCGTCTTGAGGAGGCTCCATGTTTTGACAAGCTTCTAAGCTTGACCTTTACTCCTAATCTGAAATGGAACACTTACATCAAATCTGTTGCCAAGGTTGCTGGAAAAATGATGAGATCCTCCTACCACTCCAGTAGTTATCATACTGCTGATGCCATTCTCTACCTATATAAAAGTCAGACACATCCAAGGATAGAGTACTGTTGCCACGTCTGGGCAGGAGCTGCTAGAAGCAGCTTATTCTGCCTTGACAGAGTTCAGAATAGACTTTGTAGCTTAGTGGGGGATGCTTTTTTCGCTTCCCTGCAACCTCTTTCCCACAGAAGAAACATTGCAAGCCCGTCTCTGCTTTATCGCTATTTTCATGGCAAGTACTTATCTGAGCTTCAATCTATGGCCTCTCCCTCACCAAACTTTCACGAAAAACACTCGTCTAGTTGAAACTATTATCAATAATTTTCCCCACTCTTTATCTTAAACTTAAACGTAGATTCCATGAACAATGCTTCTTTCTTAGAACTGCACACGTGTGGAACTCCTTCGTTTTCCTGCTTTTCAGCTGACTACAAATTGATCGTCTACAAGTCCAATGTAAACAAATTTTTGTTCAAACATCCCCTTAAATAATCCAATTTACCAAATTTCCACTATTAACAATTACTACGATATTATCCCATTGACTACTGTACGCTCATTAACCCTTATCCTCGAGTGGCCTATGGGTCTTGATAAGTAGTGACTCCTATATAAAAAGAAAAAAAAAAGATGGCAACTGAATTTGACTTGATGTGTAATTTCGCTTATTCAGATAATACTGACACATTTCAAAGGGAGACTGGAATCTGTGGATAAAGAGAAACAATATTGCTTATAGATCATAGGTGTACACAATGCATTAAAAATATAGTCTTCAGCCATTTATATTAGATCCATTGCTCTTTTCCAGACTTAGACCAATAGGACCCCCTGTCGTTGCAATAATAATCGTTTGTTCTTGTTAACTCCTTACATCAGGTGGTTTCATGCTTTGTCTGGGGCGATTTTCATAAAAGAAAACCAAAGAGAGGCAGTAAAAAAAAATAAAGGAGAAAAAAATTGAGGAGGCCGTTACTAGTCTTCTGGGGGTGCCTTTTTTCAAAACAGGGTACTGTGCCAATACGGCTATACAGGTACTTTTCTCTGTTCTCAATCAATGGTGCCATTTCGGGAGAAGGGGGGGGGGCTAGATTTTCTTTAGTTTAAAAACCAAACATATCTAAATTACTTTCATTGAGAGGGAGGTAAATTTTTTTTTTTGTTTTTACACAGTGATCACCACTTATCAAGGCCCGGAAGCCACTCAGGGATAAGGGTTATTGCAAGTACATTACGTTAGTGTGGAGATTTGATTAAGTGTTTACTTAAGGGGGCGGTTCATTAGGAATTTGTTAACGTTGGACTTGAAGACATCCAAGTTGTAGTCAGGCGGGAAGCAGGCAGACGGAACAGAGTTCCACAGGCATGCAGTTCTAAGAAAGAAGCTTTGTTCATGGAATCCGCGTTTATTTACATTGGACTTGTAGACGATCAAATTGGGACAGGCAATCAATCACCGGGTGTCTAAGAAATAGATGGGGAGGGGGGGGTCACTAACAGAGTACAAAGAAACAGGTATATGTGGTTGGGGGCGTATAGAAGTAACAGAGCAGAGACAATTCGTCTTTGCAAAGAACATGAAGGGTGAAACTAAGGAAAGTACAACCCCCCCCCCCTGAAAACGATGGGTCAGGAAAGAAATATGGGGAAACAAAATGGCCATCCCCGGCTAGAAAATAAGTATTCTCCAGAGATCGTAAACTTAAAAGTAGCGGGCAGACCACCGTAAAGTGTATTTCCTATGCCCATCTTCCCTGTTTTAAGTATGGCTTTCTAAAACTCTATTTGGAGTTATCTTCTTTGTTTCTTCATATTGTTTTCAAGATGGCGTCGCAAGACCATAAATCGGAGTAAACTGCAATCTCGCCATAAAATTTGATTTTCCTTTTTAAAAATAATAGTACTTGATCAATTTATGTAATTTTTGGTGTACGATATTTTCTTTCTGTCACAGGTTCATACATCATACAATTTTTTTTATTCATTTTTGCTTTTTTCAATGGGGATTTTGGACGAGCAGTATTTATATTCTTTAAATTATTTTGCTGTTTCTTTAGAATAACTTCGTTCATAAAAAGTCACGTTTCGTGTGTATAATACCAATAATTCTATTTAGAACAGTAGTTTTTTGTTACTTTATTTTAATTTCGAACAGCTCGAGGGAAAAATACGCCAAACATTTTTTTAATGACTTGTTTGCTAAACTGTGACCGTTCAAAATTAGAAACTCATTCTGAAAAAATAATTTTAAAAAATCGTTTTTAGTTCATTTGCGCTCTTTTAAACTAAAAAAATAAACACTGATTTTTGCAAACGCCTCTGTCATATCAAAGAAGCGAAAAATCGTGCAAGGAAATGAAGACATTGGTGTTTGTTCACATCGGTTATCTTTTTAAACCAATGCATTTCAGGTAAAAACATTACGTACTTACAAGTCGTTGTGAATTTCGTATAAATTCAAAAAATTACAGATGATGTGATAGAAGTATTATTAGAAAAAACAACAAAAAAAAAACCCCCCAAAAAAACAAAAACAATCACAATTAAGTTTCTAAGTATCGTGTTTTAAGATGGCAAACACTTAATTTAAGTCAAGTGTTGTCTCCCTTGTTTGTCACGTGAATTGGTCGCACAACTCTTACCTCAGTATGTAATAATGTTTTCGCGAGAAATGCTTTAGATTAAAAGATCACTAATGTAAACAAACACCAAAACATTAAACTTTGATTTTGTGCTAGGATAAAAATGTAGTATCTGTTCATTTTCATGAGGTGGGTTTATTATTTATATTCATGAGAGGATACCGATGAGTCTTTATTACTTCATCCCAAGTACCACTTTTTTTGGAGAGTTGAATATTTCCTCCACACTAAAGACAGACCTTGCGTTTCACTCTGCTCTTGATGGGAAGGGCTAGCCACTTTAAGAACGGCAATCAGCAGAGCAAGATGACCTTTTTCACAACAAAACGCCTCCATAAATGACTAGTGATAGTCATCCAGGCGATATTGTGTGAAAAAGAGTGAGAAAGCAATACCCAGTGTTCTGTTTAGTTCGGTATGTAGGTCAATTGATCGGGAAATTAATAGGAGTTTTCAACGGCAACAATAATAATAATGAATGAAAAAATACAGACTGACCAAAGCAGACGTGAACAAAATACAGTCGTAATCGAAAAACTCAAGTTGAATAGGCGTTCACCTCTTTCGCCTTTTCTCAGTTTGAGAGTTTTCGGCATTTGATTAAGAAGCGACTCTAAATGAAAATAAAAATGTAGGGTTTAAAGTTTCATTAGCAATTAAATAGGTTGGTGCAAACGTTTCTGAATTTTTGAGATGAGGGTTGATATTCGTTTAGATTTTTCGAACTACATTTTTTTTTTTAACACTCAAGATGAGATGAGATTTTTTGAGTTCGACAAGATACATCTGAAGAAGGTCGAAAGTTACATCGACCGAAACGTTGTAAAAATGAAACCCAAGAACAGTTGTTTGAAGAATCCAAATAATAGGTTGGTACAAGTCCAGAATTCAACCTAATTAAAAATAAATAAATAAAATAAAAACTAAAAACTTATAGAAAACTCTTTATGGTGTACGTACCTGTCACAGAATGAAAATGTCATATTTCCAAAAGTCATGTAAATTGATAAAGTAGGTTTTAGACATATATATAGGATGAAACACTAGTGTCTGTAGGTATTTAATTATTATAGTAAAAAAAATAATTATGTCAGCCCCTTTAAGAAACTCGTTTCTTATCGTTGAGCACTTTCAGTTGAATTAAGTCGGTCAATTTAGCTCTTATGCATGGATCATCGTATAACGATTAGATCACTGTGACTGACGTAAAAACATTAAAAAAATGTTTAAATTCAACGTTATTTCTCGCGGTTAATGGTAGCCGATTGGATATGGTTTTTGCTAATCGAGCCAGAGATGGCTCGTGTTGCCAGGTTCGAATCTGTCGACTGGTGTTAATCACGACACCCTGCACTGAAGATTCCTGAAAGGATGAAACACTAGTGTCTGTATGTATTTAATTATTATAATAACAATATATATATATATATATATATATATACATACACCGATTTAGAAATTTACTATTAATGGCAGCTATTACAAGGCTGATTCTGATCTGTTTCTGGAGAAGTTTAATAGAGGGAGATAACTAGTGATAAATTTTAAAGATTGCTGACCGACTCACTTCCTCAAAAAATTTGATTTTCTTAGTTAAAAAAAAAAAAAAAATACTTTATCATTTTACGTAAATTTTGGAATATAACATCTTTGTTTCATGACGGGTACGCACATCAAAATTTTTCTGTACCTATTGTATTAAAAAAAAATTAAGTTGAACAATTAATTTGCACCAAAAGGTTAATATTAACCTCGAATTATTTTATTATTAGAATCCTTTGAGGTAAGTAATTTGTATATTTATTTACAAACTGTTATCCGTGGCCCGTGGCGCAGTGGATGGAGGAATTGAGTCTACGGTTCCAGATGAGCATTGTCTGAAGATAGCGGTTTCAATCCTACCCAAAGCAGACAAAAGGATTATTTGGCCAAAACGTGGTGAACTATGGAAGGCAGTAATTGCTGAGGATGCAGTTAAGAGACTCAGATTTCCTATGCTATCGCGGTTTAGCACCTGACGAAGGCCAGAGGAATAGTTGGTCGTGAAACAACAACTATGAAGATGAGGATAACAGTCCGCAAATAAATAAACCTCAAATTAATTCTAAACAATGGCGCTTGCGCTTGGTACGCTTTCAAAACAATTTAAATTTGTTTTATTGAAAAGAAAATCACCATGGATATCGTTCACGACAGCTGAAGACAAGTAAGCATGTTGTTTACGAAAAATTTTGCAACCTTTTTTTAAAATTGATCATTTTATTTTCCATAATTGTATTTATTTAAAAAAGAAAAGTATTCATTGCCCATAATGCATCAGTGCACTGCACCACTAAGCATGGAACGGCCATTTTTGATATGTTTGGAAAAGAGTGATATAAACAACCGTAAACGATAAGCTATATTGAATCATCTCCAGCTAATGTGGACAACAGACTTGTTGAAATTAAATTGAATGTGTTTTTGTTTTTTTTTTAATGAAGAAGAAAAGATTATGCGACAAGGTGTTTTGAAATAGTGCCGAGCAGCTTTTTTTTTGATTCCCCTAAAATATTATGAAAATATCTCCCACCCACCAGAGTTGCAACAACAGAAGAAAACTTTAGACGAAAGATTTTCTACTACGATAGCTTCTTTTCTTGAATTGCTTGCTTTTGGAATTTCCGCTCCTTTCCCGGTTTTCACAATGTCCAGACATGCATAAATGTAAACAATCTGAACAAACACCTTGCTGCCCAACTCTCCACCCAGGCTTCTCTTATAAATCTGTAGCAGAAGTAGCAATAACTAAAATGAGGGGAAAAAGAGCTTACCTCGGGTACGTCTGTTGTGTCACCAGTTGGGGGGAAAAAGAGAATTCCAAGATGGCGTCCGGGGGTTTTTATTAGCATTTACCCCATGCAACTCTCGGAAAATCACGTTTCTGTCTCATGTGATTATGCAAATGGATAATTCCCGGCCACTATAAAAGCAGGAGGCTAGAGACGAGTCGGCAGTGTCCTGCAAACTGTGTGTGTGGGTGTTTCTGGCGATTGGAGTGTGTCTTCTTTTACCACGGTTATCACGGACAGGAATTCCCTCTCTTCTGGAGGTGGGCGATATTGACTATTTTGAAGTTGTACTGTTGCTGACAGAACATTTATTTATTTATTTATTTTTTTGCCTACTACATTTTTGTTTCAAGCTATTTCGGCCCAAATATGGCAAAGGTGTGGATAAGCAGTGATATTATCAAGCCGTTCTCTGGCGAGGGAGACGTTGTAGCGTGGCTGAAAAAAGTGAGACTTGTCGCACAACTTCAGCAGGTGGATGACGTAGTGAGTCTGCTACCTTTATACCTGGAAGGCGATGCGCTGGCCCTCTACATGGAAATGGAGGAGGACGATCAAAAGAAAATAGACCAGATTGAGGCTCGATTAAAGGAGGCATTTACTGATGACGCGTTTGCAGCATATAGAAAAATAACTATGGTTAGATGGGCTGGTGAACGTGTGGATGTGTACGCCAACAAGATCAGGCAGTTGGTTGGATTGGCCGGATTCACAGGAGAAAGCTCAGAGAGACTCACAAAATTAATTTTTGTCACTGGATTCCCTGACACCATCTCAATTGCTCTTCAACAGGTGCCGAACATCAAAGCCCTGACCATGGGGGAGCTAATGTCGAGAGCGAGAATTTTGACGACGACTGGCGAACAAAATCAGGATGTGGTTGCGGCCACACGCTCACCAAACAACAGGGCCCAGAATAATCCTGTTAACGTGACCTGTTTCAAATGCAATGTTAAAGGCCACCTTGCAAGGGACTGTCGAAAACGTGGAACACGGTGTTACCGTTGCGGTGAGAGTGGACACTGGGCTCGGAACTGCTCGGGAAACGAGCAAGGGGAGGACGCATAAGCGCCAGTCTCCTTCCCAACCAAGATGTGAACACGACGCTCCCGGTGATAAGCATCCATGTTGACGGGACGCGATGTTTGGCGCTTATTGATACAGGATGCTCCAGGACAATTTTACATGCAGACCGGTGCCGGTCTTGGAGAAAAACAAACGTAAATGTCAACACAATTGGTGGAATGTCCCATGCGTGCTGCGGTGTTGGAACGGTCTCTGTATCCACTGATGAAGGTGTGTCTGCCAGAGTCGATGTGTTGGTGGTGCATGGCAAGCCACTGGGATTTGACTTGCTTCTAGGGATCGACGCCATAAAAGCTCTAGGAGGTGTCGTTGTCAAGCCTACAGGATCAGTGCGGCTGGGCGCCAGGAAAAGTATTAAATGCGCAGCCATTTCTATCGATGAACCAGATTTCACTGCTACCTTTGACCATCAAAACCGAACGTGGACCGCATCGTGGAAATGGTCTGTGGACCACCCCCCTGAAAGGCTGCATAATCGAGTGTCAGAGTACCCAGTGCCAGCAGAAATTCGTGAAGAATACAGGAGCTCCACACCTGGATAGATAATGGTTGGCTCGTGCCATACCCAGAGGATAAATTGGGACCCCCCAAAGGTCTAATTCCCCTGATGGCTGTGATACAGCAGAACAAAGCCAAAGTGCGCCCGGTAATGGACTACCGGGAGCTAAATCATTACGTAGACGCATTTACGGCCAACGCAGATGTTTGTGCGGCTAAGCTGCGTGAGTGGAGACAAAAAGGTGCTAACGTGTCTCTACTGGACCTCAGAAGAGCATACCTACAAGTCCGGGTCCATGAGACACTGTGGCCATACCAGACTGTGGAAATCGATGGGAAAAAATACTGTCTGACCCGTCTGGGGTTTGGTTTGAATGTGGCTCCCTTGATAATGAGAGCAATTGTCAGCGAAGTACTATCTCAGGAAGAAGTTATAAGCCGCGCAGCATCTGCTTACATTGATGACATTTTTGTCAATGAAGACGTGGTGCCCACGACCCGTGTGAGAGAACACCTCGCGCAGTTCGGGTTGGAGTGCAAGAACCCGGAGCAGTTGAAGGACGGTGCACGGGTGCTGGGATTGGCAGTCAGGATGGAACGCAATAAACTGCGGTGGAAGCGAGGAAATGCAATTCCGGAGGCTCCCAGTATTGTTACGCGATGAACAATCTTTTCCCTGTGTGGTCGACTTGTCGGGCACTTTCCGGTGTGCGGTTGGCTTCGTGTGGCTTGCGGAATACTCAGAAGGAGAGTAAGTTCGGTAACGAAGGGCTGGGATGATGAAGCAAGGGACGCCGTACTACATCGTATGATGTTCGAAACCTTAAAATCTGCACAGCAGAACGATCCGGCACAGGGAAATTGGTGTGTGGACGGCAAAGAGCTGAATGTATGGGTCGATGCTAGCTCCCTAGCAATTGGGGCAGCCTTGGAGATGTGTGAAACTGTGCTGGAAGATGCATGTTGGCTGCGACCTGAGGATGACTCTCAACATATCAACTTGGCTGAACTGGATGCCGTATTGAAAGGCATCAATTTGGCTCTCCAGTGGCAGAGCAAGGTGCTACACATAAAGACAGATTCTGTTTGCGTATACCATTGGGTCTCGGACACGCTAACTGGAAAGGCGCGAGTACGCACCAAAGCAGCAAGCGAGATGCTTATTAGGAAGCGATTAAGCACTCTTAAGGAGCTCGTGAAAGAGTACGGGCTGACAGTGAATGTGACGCTGGTTCCATCAGCACGAAACATTGCTGACCGACTGACACGAGTGCCACAGCGGTGGTTTGTGTTAATGTAGACATTGGTTACCTCCCTTGCTCCAGTTACATGGTTACCTCCCTTGCTTGTGGTGATATAAATAGGAGTCGGCCATCTTGGTTTAGTGAGTTCGTTCGTACAGTTTAGACAGACTACAAGTGTCTTAACAAATGGTAGCAGAGATATCCCTCTGTGTGCGACAAAACGAAAAAAAAAAAAAAAAAAAAAAAAAAAAAAAATTTTTTTTTTTTTTTTGTACAGCTTGTCTGTAGCACTAGACAGATCGGATATCGGATATGGCAACTTCGAACAAACAACCTCCATTGTTGGAGGGGGAGGATGTTTACGAGAACTGGAAACAAGACGTTGAAATGTGGTCGTTGTTCACGGATCTTTCTGAGGAAAAAAAAGGGCCAGCAGTGTTTTTGACGCTACCACCGAATATTAGAGAATGTGTTCGTGAATTGCCAACAAGTGACATCGGCGGACGAGATGGCTTGAAGATCTTAATAAAGAAACTGGATGACATATATTTAAAGGATGAACACACGCGCGCTTACATGACTTTTAAGGAATTTTACACTTATAAAAGATCGTCAGGTACCAGTATAAATGACTTTCTTGTTCGTTATGAGTTTTTGTACCAAAGATTAAAAAAATTCCACATTATTCTACCGGAAGGAGTGCAAGCTTTTCTTGTTTTGAACGCGGTTAACATATCGGAAGACAACGAAAAATTAGCGCGGACAACGTGTTCTGTTTTGACGTATCAAAACATGAAGGAATCGATAAAGAAAGTATTTGGTGACATTTATCGTGATGAAAATGTACCGGCAGTGAAATCACAGCCCGATATCGTCAACTATAATTATTCTAAACCGGGTAACAACAAAAGGCGTTTTCGTCGAGGACAATCTAATCCATGTGACCGAAGTGGAAATGTGTTGTTGTGTTACAAATGTCAGTCTCCGAACCATCTAATTAGAGAGTGTCCTAGAAATACGCCCAGGTTTACGGAAGCGACAGAACAAATACACATTACGTTGTTCAGTCAAGAAAATATTTATTTGAACAGTACAAATGAAAAAATTTCAAATCTTGTAAAGGAAACATTTGGAATGGCAGTCTTGGATTCTGCTTGTACTCGCACACTGGCTGGCGAAGTGTGGCTTGATGTTTATTTGGATACTTTAAATGAAAGTGACCTGCAACTAGTGAAGTATACGAACTCAGACCGGAGTTTTTGTTTTGGTGATGGAGTGGCTGTCACAGCAATTAAAGTTGCTAAATTTCCGGTTACACTCGGAGGTATAAGAGTTTATATCGAAGCAGATATTGTGAAAAACGACTTGCCTCTTCTATTAAGTCACAAATCAATGAAGACAGCAGGAATAGTGCTAGATTTCCGGAAAGATATGTGCTGGATTTTTGATAAATGTATTGAACTAAAGACCACAACTTCAGGGCACTATTGTCTCCCCTTAACAAATAAGTTGTTGGATCATAGTGGTACTAAGAACATTGTATTACATGTTCAGAATTTTGGTCAGTGTTCTTTCACAGAAAAAAAAAAAAAAGCAGAAAAACTTCATCGACAGTTTGCTCATGCCTCGAAGGAAAAACTTGTTTCCTTGGTTAAAAAAAGTGGCAAATTCAATGACAAGGAATTTATAAAGGCGATTGAGGAGGTTTGTGAAAACTGTCAAATTTGCCTTAGATTTAAAAAAGCTCCACTGCGACCGGTTGTGGGATTGCCTCTTGGCAATAGATTTAATCACACAGTTTGCATGGATTTGAAAGAGTTCATCCACAATGAGGTGTGGATACTACATCTCATTGATGCCGCTACCAGGTATTCAGCGGCAACATTGATCAAAACAAAGAAGAAGGAGGAGATCATCAAAAACATCTTTATGATGTGGATTACCTATTTCGGATCTCCTGTTCGTTTTCTGAGTGATAATGGGGGTGAATTCAACAACGAACACTATAGACAGATGAATGAAAAACTCAACATAGAGACCTGTACTACTGCCGCAGAAAGTCCATTCAGCAACGGTACTGTAGAACGTCATAATTTGATAGTTGCTGAGGCAATGAAAAAAACAATTGACGATGAGAAGTGTGAACCTGAAATTGCCTTGGCATGGGCTATTTGTGCAAAAAATGCCCTCCTCAATTACTCTGGACACAGTCCAAATGAACTTGTATTCGGTTTCAATGTAAATACACCCTCAATTCTGACAGACCAGTTACCTGCTATGGAGTCCTCTACTACAAGTGACATGGTGAGAAAAAATTTAAATGCTCTCCATAGTGCAAGGAGAAACTTTTTGGAAGCTGAGTCCAGTGAGAGAATTAGGAGAGCTCTCAGGTCTAATGTCAGAACTTATGCTGATGAAGATTATGCTACCGGAGACCAAATCTATTATCGGAGGCAGGGTTTTAAAGGATGGCGTGGTCCAGCAAAAGTGTTAGGCAGAGAAGGCCAGTTTGTCTTAATCAGACATGGCGGAGCATTTTATAGGATGCATCCGTGCCAATTGATGAAAGTGAATAAAAACAACGAAAAAAGAACAAAAAAAGCTGAAATGCTGGGAAACACTACAGAAGGGAAGAATGAATACCTTTCAGTTGAGGAGGAGGAGTTGCAGAATCAAGTGGTAGAAAGTGAAGATATAGACAGAGAAGAAGTTGTTGATAGTTCTACCAGTTTAAGAGATAAGACTGAAAAACCTGGCCGAAATAAGACCATAACTTATAAAATAAATGGAAGTGAGGAGTGGAAGAAAGGAAAGGTTATGTCAGTACAGCCTAAATCAACTGGCAAATATAGTCATTGGATCAATATAGAACCTGAGGATGAAAACGAGGATCAAGTTTGTATCAACTGGAATCATATTGATCATTGGAGAGAAGTGCCCCAATATACTGAACAGGAAAATGTAGTCCTGCTCACCGCTGAACAAGAGCAGTCGAAAGCTGTAATGGATGCCAAGCATAAAGAAATAAAAAACATGAACACCTATGAAGTATTTGAATGTGTGCCATACACAGGTCAAAAAACAATATCCACAAGATGGGTGATTACTGAAAAATTCAAGGATAATCAGAAAACAATGAAAGCTCGCCTTGTAGCACGAGGCTATGAAGAAAATAGTAATCTGAAAACGGACTCCCCAACATGTAGCCGTGAAGCTATGCGAATGGTCATGCTAACCGCATCAATAAAGAATTGGATGCTGCAGACCATAGATTTTACCTCAGCCTTTTTGCAAGGTGGTATTTTAGAGAGAGATGTGTACCTGAGGCCACCATCTGATGTTTGTCCTAAATCTCAAGTGTGGAAATTAAAAAGATGCATCTATGGATTGAATGATGCTCCACGGGCATGGTACAAGAGAGTTACTCAGGCTTTGATTAAATTAAAAGGAGTAGCAAGTGCTTATGATAATGCATTGTTTTTGTGGCATGATATTAAAGGAAATTTGACTGGAATTCTTGCTATGCACGTGGATGATTTTGTTTTCTGTGGAAACACAGAGTTTGAAAGGGATGTGATTGCAACATTGAAAGAAAAATTTAAGGTGGGATCTCATGAAAGTGGAACATTCAAATATGTTGGACTGAATGTTAATCAACAGGAAAATGGGATCACTGTAGAACAAGATCTATATATATCTTCCATATCTCCAATAGAAATAAGCAAAGGGAGGATACTGAGGAAAAATGATGAACTGAATGAAGAAGAAAAGCATGAGTTGAAGAGACTTGCAGGTCAGATGATGTGGGTTTCAACTCAAACACGCCCTGATATAGCTTTTGATGTGTGTAAAATGAGCAACACTGGAAAGCATCCCAAAGTAAAAGCCTTATTTGAGGCGAATAAAGCCTTATCAAAATTGAAATCCAAGAAGGGTTCTATAACATTTCCAAAATTGGGAAAGCCCTCAGATTTACACATTTTGTGTTATACTGATGCCTCTTATGCCAGTCTGGAAGATGGATCTTCACAGGGTGGTTTTGTTGTCTTTATTGGAGGAAGTACTGACAAAATGGCCCCCATGTGTTGGGCGTCAAAGAAATTGGACAGAGTGACAAAAAGCCCATTGGCCTCAGAGACTCTTGCTCTGAATGAGGGAGCTGATGCTGGTGTTTTGACTGCGGTTATGATACAAGAGGTATTTCAGTTATCTAAATTGCCAGACGTTCTCTGCAAGACAGATAATGCATCACTTGTGGAGACATTGAATTCCAACAATCTGGTAAGCGATCGACGATTGAGAATAGATGTAGCAAGGCTGAAGGAAATGAAGAGTAGAGGGGAGATACAGATAGAATGGATCAAGGGTTGTGATCAGGTCTCTGATTGTTTGACCAAGGCAGGAGCTTCATCTGAGCTTCTAAGGGACTTGTTAAATCAGAAATAAATTATTCACTTGAGGACAGCAGCAATGTTAATGTAGACATTGGTTACCTCCCTTGCTCCAGTTACATGGTTACCTCCCTTGCTTGTGGTGATATAAATAGGAGTCGGCCATCTTGGTTTAGTGAGTTCGTTCGTACAGTTTAGACAGACTACAAGTGTCTTAACAGTTTGAGGCAATGAAAAAGAAAAACGGTCTTGACCCAGTGATAGGCGCGGTCCACACAGACGAGCTGGATGAGAGTCAAATCATGGCTATTCACAAAGATAGTGGACATCCGGGGGTGCGACGCACTACCTACTTTGTCAGGAGAAGATGTCCAACCACGACAAAAGCAACTGTCAGAACGGTCATACAGAAATGCGAGGAATGTCAGTCCATTGACCCAGTGCCAGTCAGGTGGGAAAAGGGAAAGCTGGAAACGAGAATTGGCAGAGAATTGGAATGGATATCACGCATTATGGCACCTTCCATTTTTTAACTTTAACAGACTGTGGTCCATCGCGTTTCTCCATTTGGAGGAAATTGGCAAGGCAGGACTCGGCAAGCGTGATTCATCAGTTGGAGGCAGTGTTCCTCGAGCGTGGCGCGCCGCATGAACTCCTTTTAGACAATGACACAGCTTTCTGCAGCAATATGTTCCAAGCATTTGCATGTAAATGGGGAGTTCACTTGCGATTCCGTAGTGCATACGCTCCAGCCGGGAATGGCATAGCGGAGCGATGTCATCGTACAGTGAAACGAATAGCGGCTAGAATGTGTTGTCCCATACAGGAGGCTGTCTACTGGTATAACATCACACCAAGAGACGACACATCTCCCTCCACTGCGCCTGCCAACAGGATTTATCAATACGAAGTTCGAGTAAAGGAGACCAATCTCGCAACTGCGTCCCCAGGTCCCAAGAACAGCTTTTACCAGGTTGGAGATCGCGTATGGGTCAGAAGACCGCAAAATCGATGTACCACGAGGTTCGGCAAGGGTGAGGTGACCAAGGTGATCAGCCCTCAGTCGATTTTGGTGGACGGTGTGCCTCGTCATGTGAAGGATTTGCGCCCTCGCCATTATGTTGTTACATCGGAGGAAGAGGGAGACTCAGACAGTATGATGTCTTCTGAAAAGACAGAGAGTATGATGCAGGACGACGAAGAAGATTTTGAGCCATATAATGTACATACTGAAGAAGCGGAGGAAGGACCACCCGTCTTGCCTCTACGAAGGAGTACCCGACAGAAACGAATACTGCCCTCCTGCCCTGATTGTGAAACACCGCCTATGGAGCAGACTGGTGGCAATAATGGCGATGAGGAGGATGGCAGGGAGGAAGTGCTGCCTCCGGTTCTTCGGAGAAGTACCAGACAGAGACGACTGCCCCCCTGCCCCATTTGTGATCATGAGATCAGGGGGGAGTGTAGCAGAAGTAGCAATAACTAAAATGAAGGGAAAAAGAGCTTACCTCGGGTACGTCTGTTGTGTCACCAGTTGGGGGGAAAAAGAGAATTCCAAGATGGCGTCCGGGGGTTTTTATTAGCATTTACCCCATGCAACTCTCGGAAAATCACGTTTCTGTCTCATGTGATTATGCAAATGGATAATTCCCGGCCACTATAAAAGCAGAAGGCTAGAGACAAGTCGGCAGTGTCCTGCAAACTGTGTGTGTGGGTGTTTCTGGCGATTGGAGTGTATCTTCTTTTACCACGGTTATCACGGACAGGAATTCCCTCTCTTCTGGAGGTGGGCGATATTGACTATTTTGAAGTTGTACTGTTGCTGACAGAACATTTATTTATTTTTTGTTTTTTTGCCTACTACATTTTTGTTTCAAAATCTGACTTCTATTACAGTAATTCTTATCAATGGTCTTATTTGTAGTGAATAAAAGTAATAAATAAATATTAATGTTTTAAAAGAGCAACTACTCCAGTCGAATTTGTATTTTTATGTAGATTTTTTTTTAATTATGAATTTTTCTTTTTTTTTTAATGGAGGTCACCACTTATCAAGGGCCGGAAGCCATGCGGGGATAAGGGTTATTGCGTGTACAGTAATCAATGGGATAATATCGTAGTAATCGTCAGCATTGGAGATTCGACAGTGTCTTAAGGAGGCGGTTTGTCAGGAATTTATTATGTTGGACTTGAAGCTATCCAAGTTGTAGTCAGGTGGGAAACAGGCAAACGGAAGAGAGTTCCACAGTCGTGCACTTCTAAGAAAAAAGCTCTGCTCATGGAATCTACGCTTGGATTTAGTCACAGTAAGTGTATGGTGGCGGGGAAGAACCAGACAAACAATATAAGTTTAATTTTAAGCGATTGGTTACTCAATCGTTTATTAAGAAAAACAAAAAAACTTAAAAGCAAAATAAAATAAAATGTTTAGCCCTGTTGTTTAATGTTATTCATTTACCAAAGTCTTTATCGGCGATTCGCTTCTTTCTTTGTTGGTAAAATGTCAATATTTGTTATTCCGTGTGGTGTTATTTTCGATATCAATATGGAAGGATACGAGTTTGCTTCTTTTTTTTTTTTTTCTTTAAATAGAAAAGTCTAAGATGAGCAACACAGCATATTTGTCGTCTACTGTCGATGAAATATGACAATAGGTATTATTCTTTGCGCTGAGTAGCTTTGATAATAATCTCGGAAAATGAGAATTTGTTTGTCAATAGGAAACGTTAAGGGAAGCAACTTAGCAGATTTGTCGTCTGCTTGTTTTTTTTTTAATGTTGTCCCTCTTACGTTAGGTGGGACGTTTATTCAGCTGTGCTTTACGGCATTGTAGATCCTAACATGGTACAGATTTGTCATCTGCCAGTTAGCGATATCTGCAACCGTCTCATCTCTCGGGCAAGCTTGTGTACGTCGTAGTAGCAGCATCTAGAAGTAGCGCCTTCGATGGTTTGTTGATCCTTAGTCTGGGGATTTGACCAATGGTCTGGTGTGAAAGCCAGTATTAGCCAGTGGTAAACTGGTGAAGTTGTAGTACTTCTCATATCTTGGCGTTAGTCGAGACCCGTGGCTAAACTGGCCAGGGTTAGAATTGGTTGCTCTCCTTCGAGCCAGTCTCCTGATCAGCTTGGCTTCTCTCTATTTAAAAGTAAACATAGCAGGTGCCCGGCTCCCACGGCAAGTCGTTTCTGATTGGTCAAAGTTGGATTTTGACAGCCAATCAAATTGTTGGAGTTGAGTATTTTGGCATTTTGTAAAGATTTGTAAATATTGTTTTTAGCTGCCGCTTCCATTATTTGTCATGGTTGGGGCTGTCCCTTCTAATTCCATAATGTATTCGCTGCTCCTGCTAATTTGTTGTTTTCTTTGCGAGAAAGCTTCACAAATCGAAATGAGATCTCGCACTCAACTTCGTAACATTTTCAATAGCTTTGTTGAAAATTATTCAACTATGATTTTTCTTTTTCTTTGGTTGAAGAACGCAAATGGTCATTGAATACTAGACTTTTTTTACTTCAATACTAGACTTTTTTTACTCATGAACTTTAATAATTCTAGCGATACATTACTTTAGACTGGATAATAAAGGCTTAAAAATTACGTTCGAATGTCGAAGACTATGGCAGTTTCCGGTATTACCCACCCATTTTTATAGATTAAAAAAAACAAAACAAATAAAAAAAAACAGGCGCTACGACTTATAGGAAAGTGGTTTTAAAACTTTTAAGCTCTTAAGTGATTCCTTTGAAGTAAAAAAGAAAAAAAAGTTTGTTTTTTTTCTTTTTTTCAAGTAGTGCACATGTACATCGGTCAAATTAATGAAAGCACTTAAGTAAATTAACTTCCGGTTTCTCTTGTAACAGTTATATGACCGAGATTTATTATTTACTTTGTTATTTTTGCACACAATCTCTTGCGTAGTAATTAGTTTGTCCTTTGGTTAGCTAAAACAGCATGCTAAAACTCGAAGAAATACACAATATTTGTATTGGGGAGTTTGGGAATAAAAATTTATATACAAAAAAAACAAAACAAAAAAAAAACGAACGATGTATTTAATATGTAAAAGTCGTTTGTTTGTAAAAGAACTTCCTACTACAGATAAACAGTTTTGTCAGTTGAAAAAGGATGTAGGTTCCCCCATATTATTCAAACACATAGAAAGCAGACCTACATCTGACAAAACAGCAAATCCGTCATCTAATTGGAGTCGGGAATGAGGATTATCAAACCAAAAAAGGGGTAAAAAAAACAAAAACAAAAAAACAAATGGGGTGGGTAGGGACGAAAATAAAGGGGTCCTAATGACGTCATGCATATTCTAGCTAAGTTAAAAATAAAGGAGAGAACCTACTCTAGCCTAATCGAGTCAATACAGTGTCATTATTCGTACCGGCTAATTTACATGAGGTACCACTCGAAATTAGCGCCATTCAAAGTAATACCATGAAGGGCCAGATACACATTAAGCCTGTGAAGCACATAAAGCACATAAAGCATTAGTGAAAATGGATATTCCTGACAAATAGATCTGGAGAAATTGAAAGGCTTCGATCTCACACCATTCACCGCTACCAGTACTGACTTTTTCTGTGATCAAGCATATCACGTGTAAGTTATCCTTGATCACTAACCCATAACAAAACAAGTTTGTTTGGGACTTATAATTATTATTACAAATATACTAGATAATTTGAACACATCTGCGAATGCTCAGCTTTTCAAGTTTCCGCCCAGACATAATTTAATTCCAGCCAAGATGCACATGTAACAAGGCGTTATAAATACTGGCTCATCTCTCACCACGACTTAGACTTGGGCTCAGTTACATTTCTATAATACCTGCCAACTAAACCAAATGTATCTAACTTTCTTGCCTTCCTTTGTTAATTTGTTAAGTAAAGTTAATTTAATTGTAGAGAAGATGTTAGCATTTTTTTTTTTATTCAATCTTCACCCCAAACAAGGCAAGTGCCACTTTGAAGTAGGGGGCATTATAAAGGGAGATGAGTAGAAAGATGTTTGTTCACATTACACTTGAACTTCTGCATATCAGTACAGTTGGGAAAGCAGTATACTGGAAGGGAATTCCAAAGACTTGAAGTTCTGGGGAAGAAACTATTGGAGTAAAAGGCTTTCTTACACCTAGGGATCTCTACTGTAAAAGGGTGGGACTTAGCTGCTTGTCGGGTCCGTTGGGGGTAGTCATATTGAGGAGGTACAAGTGCTTGTAGTTCGTCAGAGCATTTACCATTAAAGTATTTGTAGAATAGGCAGAGGGATGCAACATTTCGTCGATGGGACAGAGGCTGAAGCTTAGATGACAGTTCAGGACCGATCAGGTTGGCGACTCTTTTGAACCCTGTCCAGGAGTGAGAGACAAGCAGCAGATACACCAGCCCAAATGTGACAGCAATACTCCATACATGGGCGAATGGTGGCCTTATAAAGGTACAGGATACTTTCAGGCATAAGTAGTTTTCTGGCACGGTAGAGAGAGTCCACCTTCTTTGCAGCAGCCTTGGCAATGCTCTCAATGTATATATTCCAGTTCATGTTCCCTGTAAATGCTAGGCCGAGGAGTTTAAAGGAAGTACTTTCAGGCAGTGTATTCTTAGCCATTGCTATTGGTGGTAGAAAAGGTTTCTTGTAGTTATTGAAGGAAACAAGCTTAGTCTTGGCAGCATTGAATGCGGCCATCCATTTTTGTCCCCATTCCACTACGGATTGGAGGTCATTTGCTTTCCCCTCATGCCTGTTATAGAGGGTGGTGTCATCGGCAAATATACTCATCTCCGAAACAATTTTATCAGGGAGGTCATTTATAAATATCAGGAACAATAAAGGTCCAAAGATAGACCCCTGGGGTACTCCCGCATTTATATCATATTGTTTAGATGTACGACCGTCGAGGACAACTTGGATTTTTCTCTTAAGAAGGATTTAATTATATTGTGTATTCTTCCAGTGATACTATATGATCTAATTTTCCTTAGAAGACTATCGTGCCATACCCTGTCAAAAGCCTTAGATATATCAAGGGCTACCACTCTACCCTCCCCTGTTTTGTCCAATGAACGGTATATATGTTCAGAGATTACAGTTAAGATATCTGCTGTTGAACAGGCTTGCCTGAACCCATATTGTTTGTCGGTCAGGAGTTTAGCAGCTGTTAGGTGTTGGACTAGAACTTGATTAACTAAGGACTCAAATATTTTGGCTGAAAGTGGGAGGAAGCTAATGGGGCGATAATTTAGTGGGTCAGTTCTTTCACTAGAATTCTTGAAGACTGGTACCACAGAATCGGTTTTCCAGCAGTCGGCAAAGCAAGATTTTCATTTCACGTCACCTCATTCAGATAAATACAAGTATAGACACTTCTACAAAACGACTTCTCTCCAATCTTCGGCAAGCATCTTATAACACCAACTACTACACTCTTTTCAAAAAGTCATTCGATGGCTTAGATGAAAAGCAGACTGCAGTTATCTCCCTTGTTTATTCTGTTTATTATTTATAAGTATAACTTGTAATTTTTTCAAAAACTATTTTTATCAATAATGGATTTTCTACTTTATCATTCTTCATAATTTTTTAAAAAGTATTTTACTAATTCAAGCATGACAAATAGATACAATTAGTTTAAACTGAAATTCAATATTTCCATTTTCGTTTCAAAGAAGTGCTGAAAATTTAAATAATGTGTCTAAGATCTTCTGGAGAAAGCACTAGTTCGATAACCTTTGCAAATGACTTTATTATCGCAACAGTGAGAAATCAATGGCAACAACCATTGGTCTTCATTGAAATTTGAGTGGGTATACTTCCACCGGGCAACGGCGGTACACGGGTCCTAGTACGTTATAAAGATTCATAGCTTGTTGCTAATAAACAGTGTTTTTTTTTTAGGTTAACGCCCTATTTTCTAGAGCAGCAGCAGACGAAAACGAAAGCAGAAAAAAGGCAAATACGACAAAACTAAAATGCAATATTAAAATGTCCATGTTTTTATAATTAAGCTTAGAATTTAAGATGTCCTCCCGATTAAAAAAAGTGATAAGGATTTTTCGTGTTAAATATTAATTTTTTTTTAGAATAGTGGCTCCGTAAAGAAATATATATTTTTTAAGTTTAATTCAAGCCAGAAATATCTATTCCACAATTTAAAGGCAAAAAAAAAAAAAAAAAAAAAAAAAAAAAAAAAAAATCACTTTCGAATAAATATCAAAGTTTAATTCTAATATTGAATAAAGGGGCAAACAGTTAAAACAAAAATGTCACCATTTGTGATTTTTTTTTTTTTTCGAGACAGTGGGAAAATGTGAAGTACTTTTGAAGCCTTCAAACTATCAGTTTGATGATACCTACTTAACTGCATCCACACGAAGGCACGGTCGAACCCAAGTTCGGTTTTTAATGCGAAGGAAATTCGGCTCTCGGAAAAGGACAGAGTACTATATTTTTATATTTCATTTTATTTCAAAGGGAATGAATATTTGTTTAGTTGGATTTACAAAATGATTGTTATTTTAATAATGTTTCGTTCGAGAAATAATATTTATCTTTTCTTTAGCCTCAACCCAGAAAAAAAAAAATAAAAACAAGTGAAGCAAGCATGCGTGGTCCCCGTAAGTGCACAGTGAACAAGGCATAAAAAAAAGTTCAGCGTTTGCCCCACCCCCTTTAGCTCCAAAAGTCACTAAGAGACGTCAAATCCTGGTGAAAGGTGCAGTTTTAGGCCATAACATATTTAAATTTGAGATCAGCACCATGCAAAATGGCTAAATAGACATACACAGAAAATTTTGGACAAAAATGGTAAAATAGTCCCAAAATTAAAGTGTTTTTATTAGCTCTAAAAGAGCCCCTGGTGCAGTGGTGTGGTGCACATTCAAGTGTTATTGCGAAGTATAGACAAACAAAATTATATAGAAATCAGTTTCAACTTTTCAGAAAGTTTTGTAAAAATCCAGGTGAAAGTGCACTGGGGGACCACCCGAAGATTTACCTTTAAAAAGTTGATTACGAGGAGGTTGAAAATGAGAAAATGCCTTTCGGAATAAACACCCCCAACCTCCCCATGTTAAGAACGGCTTTCGGAATAAACACCCTTTGCAGATTGAACAACCAGTGCGAGTGCGGCAACCGTGCATTACGTCTTCAGGTGGTCCCCCAGTGCACTTTCACCAAAATCCAAGTCAGTTTTTTTCAATAAGCACAAAAGTGTCAATTTTAGCAATTTTAACCTGAAAGGCACGCCTAGAAGTTTTCTCGGAAAATCCGTTCTGTTACTTTTTTACTCATATCATGTTTAATATGTGTGCAAAATTTCCAAAACTTTCCAGGCGTAGTTATTAAGAAAAGTGCGGACGGACGAATGGACAAGGGTGAATTTACAGGTCCACCCTCCTTTTTTTTCGGGGGGGGGGGGGAAAGAACCAATGTCATTTCAATAAGGACAAAGTTTAATCGCATTATATATATATCTTGGCATTTTCTTTTATTACGCGTCATTGGTTGGTTCTCTGCTGTAGCACGCTCTAAATAATTATGGAACAAATTCCATATTTTTGCGTTCTAAAAAAAAAAAAAAATCCGATGTTGCCCGGAGGCAATAACTGAAAAACTGAAAATTCGGATAAATTTTTTGCTTGAAGAATGCAAATACAAATGATCTTATATTATTTTAACCAAATATAATAAATTGTTTCTTTTTTCTATAAAAAAAAAAAAAAAAAAAAAAAAAAAAAAACAACAATGGGTGTTCAAAAAGCAACAAGAAAACATGTATGAACCAAGGACAATAAATTATACATTATTCAGTGGCGTTTTGTTGCTATTTTTTTATTTTCCATTTCCCTTGTGCACTTGAATGAAGGTTTCATTCTTAGCCAAATAGCTTTTTTCAAAAGTATGCAATCTGTTATTTTTTGTTACCCCACCCTGACAACATCAGGCAGTCCTGCTGTTTATAAATAAAACATAGCTAGCGATCGTCATAACACTAACAACAATATTGACTGCGACATTCGTCGAGCAATAATCGTCACGTTTTCATGTCGGTCTGAATGTACAAGACGTTTGGCCACTTGATATTCAGGATCAAAATGTTATTTTTGGTATTTTTTTTTTTTTTTTTTTACGATCTAACCCAGCGTAGTATAAACACCCCAACCTCCTCGTGTTAAGCACGCCTTTCGAGGTTGGGAGGGGGGGGGGTAAAAAATACCGTATATGTATATATTTAGATTAAATTAAATACGTGCGCATCAAAACTGTGTGACTATTTTGTGTGATTTACATTTTTATTTATTATTAATTGACTATTTATTGAAATAAAAAAAAATGAATACAGCACAAAATTAAATTTTAAAAATCCTATTTAGAAATAATGGTTGATAATTTCTAGAACCAGTAGCTACCAAAATCAATTTGTAACGCTTTAAATTTGAAAGGAATTTGGAAGCAACTGTCGAAATGTTGCTAAATTTACCGTGAGGCGTGTTGAAGATGCTATAACGTACTGAGCATTGGTTTGTTTGAATTAAACAGGAGAAATCACCAGTTCTCAGCTCTACATTAAGCGTAGTCTGATTACATGAAAAATAAATGAATAACACGATAGGAATACAGTAAGAACTTGGTATTTCTACAGATTTTAAACAAAACTTCTTTTTATTCTAATCCAACTTTTATGTTTAGTTCGACAAAAGCTAATTTGGTTCGGTTCAAATTCTGTAGAAGCACAAAGAATTGTTACTACTGTTGTCATGGGTTAATCAGTATAGAAATGGTCTGCAACAAGTTAAACATTGCGTTGGGAAACTATTGACTTTTAGGTACTTATGCAGAATACGGATCGTGCTGAAATAATAACATTAATATTTAGAAACCCATTCTTTAACATGAGGAAGGGAGACTTTTATTCATTTATTATTGTTTAACTTCAGTACTTTCAACTAATCATTTAATAAACAAAAACCGTAAAAACAGAATTTAACTTGAAAATTATATTTGACAATAGCATGGTCCGTATTCTGAATAAGTATCGACTTATAAAAAAGGAAGTAAAAAAAGATAAGATCGGATATTTTTAGATAAAATAAAATGCAGTTCGTTTTTTAATAAAGAATACCATTCGCTGAAAACTGATGCACTGATGCACTGATGCAGTTGATTGAACGAAGAAACCAGAAAAACGGAAGAATTAACTGCTTTGCAGAGGTTAGAAAACAAACTTAACTCTAAAATCTGTCGCAAAACAAACTTAACTCTAAAATCTGTCGCAACTAACGACTTGTTTTCACAAAAAAATAAGTAGATTAAGAGATTAAATGCTCGAGTGTTAAAGACGGGAAGAAAGAGTTTTCGGTGTTTGGGAATGGAGGCTACATCGTTTTTTGGCGATTAAAGATAACTTCGGGAATTTAAGGAATGAAAACAATCGGTATATTTATAGAATAACTTCCGTCTCTAAACTGTTTTTTTTTTTTGCGTTTTTTTCTGCGTATTTTGTGCTATTAAAGACGGATATATTATTTTAACCCAATATCAAAATATTTGCAAGGTATTTTAAATCAGGATTAAGACTGGCGATGAGAGTAATAAATTACCGAATAGCCTGCCTCCGTGGATTAATAAAAGACTCAGTTCTACAAGTTCCAAAGTTTAAAAAAGAAAAAGGAAAAAAAAAAAAAAAAAAGATGCATCTGCAGAATGCTGGAGGATACATCGACCGAAACGTTCTGAAAAAAAATAGTTCGAATAAAAACTATTTAAAACACGGACTAAAAAATAAGAATTGCAGACACCATCGTTGCCATGTTTACAGAACGAGTGCATATAATATATATATATAGATATATATATATATATATATATATATATTACACACTAAGTGGGGAAACACTTTGCTATTTTACCATACTTGTATTTAAAAAAAAAAAAAAAAAGGACACTTACTTTATAGCTAGTGAAACCGAAAGATTTTCCTGAACGGAATTGCCACGTAAAAATTAAGGATTCCAGCTACTGAGCTACTGGCTATAAAGTCAAATAATTTTTACTCTTCTTCCTATAGAGAGTGGATGCGACATGAGTTCGATTTAATGTGGCAAATAAAAAAATAGGGTTGTGGATGTTTACAAAACTTGCTATGATCGGATCACGGACCAGTCTGTCGTGGTCCATCTGAGTGAGACTGCATCAGCCGACATGCAACAAACTAACCCCTCCTCATGAAGGTAGTGCCTAGGAGGATAGGCTCCTGGAACCAAACAGAATCAGACAACACTCAGTGATATTAGATCACTGATATAAAGTCAGTGTCCATTTTACTATGAAGTTATAATAGAAAAGTTAGTCCCTCCTCGGGTGAATGACTATTAAATTTTTACGGGTTCTTTTTCGATCATTACACCATAAATGATTGACAATAATATGGAGCATTTTTAAAACACATTCTTTTAATCGCAAAAATAAATAAATAATAATAATAAAATACCAGGATAGCTTCTACAAATAAAATAAAAATACTAACCTTTAGTAAACTTGAAGAAACAGAGAAAACGTTGGTTATTTGTCGGGAAGTGATGGTAAACCAGTGTTATATCCGAGAGAAAGTGTCCGAGGTAATTTGAGAGAGAAATAAAATTGTAAAAAGTAAAAATAAAAATAATGATTAAAAACAACTCTTTTCAGCAGTCAATCCTGAGATTTGGGGTAAAGAGGGCGGAGAAGGAAACCGATTTCTCTGTTAGGTTTCTCTCTCTCTTTCTGTCAATTTGGCAATGCTTACAAATATGTTAATGGGTGGTGTCGAAACTAGACGACAACAAAAAAAGAAAGAAAAGAAATACAACACACACACATACTAAAGAGAATGATGGAGGACGGGAAAAATGTCTACTGCTAAGCCTTTTCTTTCTTTCTAAGAAGAAGGTTTTCTAGAACTAGTAGCTACCAAAATCTAGCAAATGCTGCCTCGGCTACTGCTGTCTAACGTTTACGGAAATAAACGAAAAGTGCCGATCAGTTATTCCACTTGTTGTCGAAAACGATTTCGATTTCCCTGTTAAGAGGAGATCTTATTTATTTATTTGTTTATGTGGTCTGCATTACAATGTTTACCCTTTTCCCACAAAATACTGGATTTGATACTGGATTTGATACGAGGTCAGTTGAACGTGGGGAATCTAGATAATTAAAAAAAAAAAAAGTGAATTTTGGGAAAATGAGTTAAAGCTTAAAAATCATACAAAATATTTTCAGAAACCCATCGAATATATGCCACGGTAACATATATTGGGTTGGTTTCTAACGGTATTTTGTATAATTTTTTTTAGTTTTAACTTATTTTTCCAAACTTCACGTATTTAACAGTCAGCTCGCTCACCGCCATTTGTCTTTTTAAAATATATCGATAAACACTGTATGATTTTCGAACCAATTAAATGTGATAAAAAGTGAATAAAAACGACTAAAAACTTTTTCAGCTAGGTAGAAGAGTAACTTATGTTGCCTTTGATAACATTTATTTATTTTTCTTCCCCCCACTTTTTCGAACCTTTGTGGATTGTAATACCCCCCCCCCCAAAGGCATTGAATGGTGCTAAAAATAGCCTTTGGCATTTTTTGGCAATAAACCAATCTCTCTCGAAGGAGGAAATAAAGCCTAGGAGAATAACCCTATGATATCGAACGAAACCATGCCCATACTTATGTTATTATCCCGAAAGTCTGTGTTGGATTCATTGAACCAGGTTCAATGCAGGTTCACCAGCCTTCTTAAATAAATTCTTCTTGTTTCAGATATGTGGCATAACTCTAGACTGCTTTACCTATTGTCTCCCCACGAGGACAGTTAAACAGAAGGTTGTTTTTTAATACCGAGGGGTGGGAGGAGGATACAGCTACTCCAAAAAGAGCACTCCGGATTGGGACAAAAAATTAAATTGCCCCAGTCGAGAAGGATTTCTCCTTCACTGGCTGTCGAGGATAGCATCAGGACATTAACAGATACTACACTTTTCGGTTATCTTGGACTTTTCAGTCTGTCACTAAAACATTATCTTAAGCAAAGTAATTCTATTTTTATAACAATTTGTTTAAAGCAATAACATTGTGCAACAAACTTCAGGTTAAAAAAAATACATGCCACATAAGACTTGTTTCGGTGTAAAAAAAAAAATCCTGATAAAAAATCTGACTTTTATTTTTTTAGATTATTCAGTTTTCATATTTTATTATTATTGATTATTAATGAAAAACACAGAATTGTCCGTTTAAATAACATTTGTCCTCTTAACCCTTTTGTGTGGAGTGTTAATCTCATTTTTTCATATTCCAACATTAATCTGCCAACATTAATCCAGGGTTCCATTTTTCTTTTAAAACGTTTCTCCATCCATCACTGATGCTGATGGCATCTGTCGCCTTGCCTATCACTCACATCACTAAGATTCTCTACAAAATTCCAAAAAGTGACAATTTTGAAAAAAAAAAAAAAAAAAAAAAACTGCACCCAATTCGACAAAAAGAAGGCCAGAAATGGATTCCCCATGCTATTGTGCATATAAAAATGGCGACAGATGTTCAGCACTTATTTGAGTGTTGCGTTGCCGTTGCACTGTTGCACAGTGCGATTTAATGACTAAACAATATTGTAACAATTAAATCAGGTCATTATTATACGGTTTTTGGTTAAACTAACAATGCTTGGTTAATAATTTAAACAACTTGTTATGAAACTAGAACTAATGTACTAAAGATAGTGCTGTTTAATGAGAGCCATCTTAAAGTTGAAAAGTTCAAGATAACACACTATGTTCCCAACCCAATAATATTAACTTCAGGGGAATCATATAAAAAATTCCGATCGGAACGATAGCAAAACACTTTATATATAATATGTATAATTACTAGCAGGACCCATCGAAATTCCAGAATGAGAAATATATTTAGTCAACAGATATGTTTTGACTAAGTCGATATTTTTCTAGATAGCTCAAAAAGTTAGTTTTATGGATAGAAAAAAAAAAAAAAAAAAACAATAACGCGCATCAAATATGAGTTTATTAACGTTTCTATGAAAATAGTGTCCTTTGTTTTTTAAACATAGAACTAACTCCACTGAGATAAATTAATATGTACTAATAAATACTCAGAAAGTAATATTGTGCTACATAGTTCAATACAATAAAATCACATTGTAAGAGACACTCTTTAATTTACTCCTTCAGTCTAGCAGCTCTTTTGGTAGACAATGTTCTTTTTGTTCCTCCTGTTTCTTTCAACTGTTCCTTGTTTATGTAACATTTCGCTGACTTCTTTCTTTGGTGAAGAACCGCTGTACGTCAAAATTACTACAAGTTCCCCGCTCACACCATCACAACAATGATCATATATTATTATAATGATATTCGGAATCGAAGCTACCTCAAAGGGAGATGACTAGTTTTGTCCAGAGTTGCCAGATTGGCCTTTTTAAAATTAAATTTTGGGAATTTGGCCGTTTTTTGAAGCAGTTTGGCCTTCAAAAATTATATTTGACCTTTTTGTAAGCATAATTATTGTCTCCCTAGGAAAAACGTGAACAACGGGTTTAGGTAGAAAAGAATATATTGTACGAGAAAGTGACTACAAAGAAAATGTCGGCAGTTTCCATCTGATAGACAGTCTGTAGTCTCACGTTAGGTCGTGATAATTCCCCACGAGAGTTTTTTTTTTGTTGTTTTTTTGTTTTTTTTTTAATAATAGAAGAGTCTATTACGAGTGAATAACACCGCTATTTGTATGCTAATTTGGTTAACTAATTTTTAAACAGTTCATAATAAATTATTTTTTGTGTGTAATCTGATTGACATATTTTTTATGTACACGTGCACGTGCACACACAAACTAGTTTTGCCGATATTAACAGTAATTAATTAAATAATAAAATATCAAAACCTAACTAAAGTATATTTATTAATTTTCAAGGAAGGTAATTTGAAGGAGAACTAATATCTCTTAGAAAAGAAGAAAGATATACCGACTCGTAGTAAGAAGAGTTCATAAAGAAAGAGGGTAACAGATCTCTCTCTCTCTCTCTCTCTCTGCCTCCCATCTCTCTCTCTCTCTCTCTCCCATCTCTCTCTCTCTCTCTCTCTCTCTCTCTATCTCTCTCTCTCTCTCTCTCTGCAATCGAAATGTCTTAATAACTATGTCACAGTTTATCCATTTTCGAATGAAATCAAAATAGTGTTAGTCTTTGTAATCGAACGGGTCACAAGTATGTCTGTTCTTGAATGAAAAAGGAATTTTTCTTTTGAAGTTTTTCATTCCATGAAATCGATAGCATGCAATTGTCTGGGTCGCTAAATATCACTTTAAGATATTTTTTTTTATCAATCAAAAGGTGTTCAATATTGTAATTGTGATGAGATTGATTTTGATATGCTGCCACGTAAACTGGTTAATTCTTCCTCCCTACCTGACTCATATAGTTGCTTTGTTTTGCTTTGATTAACGGCGTATCAACCCTTTTTCGTTTTATTTAATTCCGAATCATTGCTTTAGTAAAAGTTTTGTAAAGATAAAAACAATATGAGAAGGAATGACAAAGCTGATAGATATAAAATCTCGTAAAATACATTCGAATGCGTTCAGGAGGTTCTCAGTGAAGATTGCTATCTTCATTGCGGATTTGGGTGATCAGATCGGACAGCCACCCCGACATGTTATCCGATCATACAGGTCGCCACCTTCTAAAGATTTGTGTTACTGTTCTTTTTGCAGTGTTTTTATAATTCCTGCTCTTCTTCCTATTTGCGAGTCAGCCAATGAAAAGGAAGCCTGTTTTCAATATATACTAGCAGTTCAGCTCGGCTTTGCTCGGGCCCTATATACTGTTCATAACTTTGTATATATATATATATATATATATATATATATATATATATATATATATATATATATATATATGTATGTATGTGTGTGTGTGTGTGTGTGTGTGTGTGTTTGACGCATGTCCAGGTAACCTACATCTAAAATTTCAAGTGTTTAGACCCAGAGCTGACGGAGGAGTTTGGTAGAGTCTGAAAAGGTCAACCCTTTCGACTTTGACCTCTTGGCAGCCAAATTTTCGCCCCAAAACTGACTAAAAAGCTTGCTGTATGCCTGAATATCCTTTATGTAAAATTTCAAATGTTTAGATCCAACATTGATTGAATAGTTTGCGAGAGACCGCGAAGGTAAAATGTTTTGGATTTTTATCCCTTGGCAGATAAATTTTCAGTTAAAAACCGATTAAAAAGCTTGCTCTATGTTTGAATACACTTTATGTAAGATTTCAAATGTTTAGATCAAAAATTGGATGCAAGATCAATTTTTTTTAACTTTGATCCCAATTTTGACCCCCTAACATTTATTGTTTTGGGCTTAATTAAAAGGCTTGACCTATGTCCAAGTTAACTACATCTAAAATTTTAAGTGTTTAGACCCAAAATTGTCCGAGGAATTTGGTAGAATCTGCAAAGGTCAACTCTTTCAACTTTGACCTTTTGGCAGCCAAATTTTCGCCCAAAACTTGATTAAAATGCTTGCTACATGTCTGAATACCCGTTATATAAAAATTTTCAAATGTTTAGAGCCAAAATTGGCTGAGTAGTTTGTTAGATACCGCAAAGATAAAATCTTTTGAATTTTGACACCTTGGCAGTAAAATTTTCGACCCAAACCGATTAAAAAGCTTTCCCTATGTATAAATACTCTTTATGTAAAATTTCGAATGTTTACACCAAAAATTGGCTTAGTAATTTGGTAGAGACCGCAGAGGTAAATCTTTTTAAAACTTTTACCCCAATTTTGATCCCTAAACATTTAGTTTTGGGGGCTCAAATAAACGTAAAACGTTTGGTCCATGTCCAAGTAACCTACATTTAAAATTTCAAGTGTTTAGATCCAAGATTGGCGGATGGATTTGGTAGAGTTTTCAAAGGACTAATCGTTGAACTTCGACACCTTGACTTCCAAATTTCTGGCCGATAACCGAATGAAAAGATTTTCCCAAATCTCAGTACCCTATATGTAAAATCTCGAGTCTGTTGAGTGAAAATTGACAGTTCTTTGATAGTGAAATGCACACACACACACACACACACACACACACACACACACACACACACACACACACACACACACACACACACACATATAAAGCTGAATGTCTGTGTGTGTATGAGTGTGTGTGTGTCTGGTCATGAATAGGATCCTATATGGTTGACTATTTTAAAAAAACTGATTACATATAATGATAAAAGATGTATCGAGCCACAGGAATGGGTATGTTTGATCTGGCAGAACAGTGGTTCATTAAAATTGTGGGGTCTGCGTTCGCGCCTGGTCCACAAAGTATGGAAATAAAAAAAAATTAAATTAAAAAAAAGAACGTTTACAAGTGTTTTTGATATAGATGTACATAATAATACTTTGATAAGTATGTTTTAACTTGAACAGGGATGGTATGATAAAATTGTGGGGTCTGCGTTCGCGCCTGGCCTCCATAGAATGGAAATAGGCACAAACTTTAATAAAGACTGCTCATATCTATCTGCGTAAGTATACTTTGATAATTATGTTTCAGTTTGAAGAAATAGGGTTAAATAAAATTATGGGGAGTTCGTTCGCGCCTGACCTCCATAGAATGGAAATATGTAACAAAGTTTAACAAGGTTTTTTTTTTATATAGATCCACAGAATATTGTGATAAGTGTTTTAGTGTGAACAGGTATGGTATAATAAATTATGGGGTTCATCTATTTTATTTTTACTTTCATGATATTTTGCTTTGGTTTTGATACCCCCAAATTCGAAGCCATCTCTTTACAACCCTTCCTTTTCATAACCTATCATACTTTCATAAATCAGAGTCCATTTTCTGTAGGCTAATTTTGAACCCAGTAAACGACTGGTACTTTTGCCAGTATATATGTATACATGTATTCAACAAATACCATCAGATCTATTGAATTATATTTCGCGATATTAACCTCTCCCTTTCTCTCTCTCTCACTCTGTCTGTCTGTCTGTCTCTCTCTCTGGCTTAAATAACAATTCAATTAAAGATAGTATAAGTTTAGCCATGATTCATGTCCATTGAATCGTTTACAATAGTTATAAATAAGCATGTAAAAAAAAAAACGTATTTGATTATTTAGAACTAGCTGTATCTTACTCTGTGTTGCTCGGGAGTTTCTCTCTCTCTCTCTCTGAACAGGTAAAGACGATTGTGGCGAATTTCTAAATGGAAACGAGATAAAATTATCTTTTACATGTGCTTGTTTGAAAAAAAAATGTAGGAAGTCAAATGAATGCTGTAATACAAAAAAAAAAAAAGAAAATAATTTCGAGAAAAAATGATGCATACGTAAACGAAATTTTACATCCTTGGCTTTTTTATGAATTGTCTGTCTCTCTCCCTCTCCATATATATATATATATATATATATATATATATATATATATATATATATATATATATATTACAAGAGAAAATACGAGCATAATAATATAAATTTATAACTTAAAATATTGCAGCATTAAGAATTGGTTATATAATGTTAAATTAAATTTGATAAACTTATAATATTTTTACTAGAATATCTTGTCCTTTTCTTTTCCATGTTTAAGCTTAACCATATTACTTTTCATGTTAGCATTTTTCTCTTGTAATCCATGATGTTTCCAGGCTTCAAGTAAATTCACTTGTTCTTTGTGTAATTTCAGTCTTATTTTTTTATTGCTCCCATAAACATAACATGCACATATGTAATACCAATCTACGGCACTAGTCTGCTTTCAATGAAATCCCTCCAACTATCTCCCTTTCATTCTTTTATTCTCTCTGATTCACTTGTTACTTCTTTTTTTGCGAGAGCGGTGAATTGGTAGCAACAGTAATCGCTGAAGCGACGTGGTTGCTGTGGAAACCAGTCATAAAAACATCGCTCACCTCCTTACGTTTTTTGTATGAGTTTGAACACCAATAAATTTACCATAACTTTTGTTTTACTGAACGAAAATTGAAATTCTTTTTTCACAATATAGCTGAGAAGGCGATATATAAACTGTAATAAGTGTTTGAAATTTGGTCGAAAAATGAGTGAGCGGTGATGCTTTAAAGCAGTTCTAAATGACTAAAACTGCCACATAACTATATATTCAACAATGTTTGAATTATATATATATGGACATACACGTTCGATGAATAATCAAACGTATGAAAAGGGCACTTCCTTATCGTAATACTACTCGAAATTAGTTAGAGAAAATAAAACACCTAGAATAGAATGGAAGATTATTAGAAGGGCCAATACCTGCCACTCATTAAACTCACCATGTGCATTATGCTTATCAGAAAAACTTGAGATAACTAGGTTTAAGGATAGGGATAAAATGTTAAATATTAAACAAGAAACTGCTATATCCTGCAAACATTTCAGAATACACGCACTTAAAGAACTCTAAATTAGAAGATCAGAACAACAATGAGTACAACTATCCCCCGTCCAATAACCTCCCCCCAAAAGAGGATAAGTGAGGTCGTAACTATGATCATACCCGTATGGATTACATAAGTCGCTTAATATTCTACTTTCTCAAGCAGTTATAAAATTACTAACCTAAAAAAATACCTGTATGAAAGTATATTTGAACCAAACGAGTAATAGATTGTTTAGGTGAACCTCGTAATAATGTATGCATGTGGATATTTTTGGGTGTATGCATGTATGGATATATGATCTTTATGTATATGTATATATACATGGGTAGGAAAATAAAAAAATAAAATAAATAAAATAAAAATAAAAGGATAAAAAAAATAGAAAATAAAAAAAATAATGGATAGATAGATAAATAGATAAAAAAAAAGTAAAAAATGAAAAGTGAAAGAAAAAAGGAAATAAAAACATAAAGGGGAATGAATAAAGATAAAGGTAAGTACTACAATATATAAGCCTTTATGTTCCGTTTGTATAACCTAAATACTCTGATTTTTTGTCATATGTTATATATTATTGTTATATCGTTATATATCTTATGTATATCTGTATAACCCTCGAAAGAGTGCTTGCTAAATATGAGGATAGACCTATGGACTTCAAGCAAGATTCCCTATAAATTTTTACGTAGTATAAATTTTTACGTCGTAAAAAACGTACAACTTATGAAAAAGTAACAAGCGGGTAATATAACTATGCGTGTGGGGTTTGATAGAAAAGAGAATTATGTAGTGAATGAGTTAATTTCTATTTCTATTTTAGATGTATCATTTGGTGGCAGTGTACATATATATATATATATGTCTGTATTTTGTGTACATATGTACGTATAAGTGTATTTATGTATGTATGTGTATGAATGTGTATGTATATGTGTATGTGTGTGTATGTATATAAATGTATATGTATGTGTATATATATGTATATATATATATATATATATATATATCTGAACTATTAAAATAGGGTCTCGTATACGATGATTGTAACAATTTATATTACAAGAATGCATGGGTGTCTGCGTATATATGTATGTATGTATGTTATGTATGTATATATATATATATATATATATATATATACGCTTGTGGGGACTGTAGTGATACGCTGTTTCATATATAAAGGGGCTATCGCACTACTGAAGTAAAAGGGCACCTTATTATTATTATTAAAAAAGGATTTTGCATTTGTGTATGTATTTTTGTGTTTTTATGCGTTATGAGTGAGCGGGTATATGCGTGAGTCTATGTTGGTGTCTATATGTATATGTGTCTCGTATACGTCTGTGGAGATTTGGGGACACGCGTGGATGGGGATGTGTGTCTGCGCCTGCGGATGATCTGACTGTGTGTGTATATGTTGTGTGTATGTGTTCTGTGTATGCTGGTGTGCGTGTGCATGTGTGTATATATATGTATGTATGTATGTATGTATATGTGTATGTGTGTGTATGTGTGTGTGTCTTTTTATATATATATATATATGTATATATATATATGTGTGTGTGTGTGTGTGTGTGTCTGTGTGTGTGTGTGTGTGTGTGTGTTTTGTTGGGACGTGTGTCCGGTTAGGGTCCACGGGTTTTGGGGTTCCCAACCGACAGTCTTATTATCGTTATTATTATTGATATTGGTGATGTCATTAGTATTATCAATATTATAAGAATTATTATTATTAGGATTGTTAGGGGGATTAATATTAATTTTGATATAATAACAGTCATGATGTATGGAATCCAGGTATGTACATGGATGTCTGTGTTTGAGGGTCCGTGCATTGATATAACTGCGTATGAAGGTATAAATGTGTTGTGGTTGCAAGGTTGAACAATAATTAGTATGGAAATACAATGAAGACGCAAACAACAAGATAACGCAATAATAAGTGTATTAAAGAAAAGGTATATTTACAATATGTACAAATGACGGTGTCGAGTCAGAGAGTCTTGGTGGGAGGACATGTACGCTCTTCGGCGTCACTTCCGGTGGCATTTGAGTAAGACACACAAGGCCAACCTAGGCTTGCCATTTATAGTGTTATGTTATTCGCATATGCAAATAAGTGGTTGCCACCACAACACCCCCCTCCCAAGATTTGAAGTCACACAGATTTCAATATCTTTTTCTTTACGTGGGGGCTGCCGACTCGCTGTGTTCTATTTTTGATAGAATTCCCGTCTGTTCCAATCTATTTAATTCTTTATCAATCTTTTCCAACCCAGCGAACGGAACATTTCGCTTTTTTCCAAAAATTGGGCTGGCGTTTTCTTTACGTTTAAACGAGGCCTTGAATTTATTGCAGCGACCTAAGTTAGTCGTGAATGCCTCAGGAAATAATTCTTTTAAATCGTCTTTTATATTTACTGTTGTTGGAGAAGAACATTCTAATTTTTTACAGAATGTATTGATTGGCTTATCCCATAGTCCGAATTTCTCAATTAAATCTATTCCAAACAGATTTTCACTATTTTTTAGTACGAATATTTTTAATTTCTTCGAAATCCTTTTCAATTTTATCGTGAGGACAACTTCTCCTTCAAATTTTATACCACCACCAGTTACCGTCCAGGCTGCTTTACTAGTTTTCATCATGGCCGGTTTTCCTAACTTTTTCCACGTATTCAGGTTTATTATAGAAACATCGGAGCCGGAGTCGAGTTGTAACTTTATTGATGTTTTAAATATTTCCACTTTTACGTATTTTCGCCGATCTTTGTCTAATTTTGTATTTGATTTTGTTTGCTGTATTCTCTTTCTGGTGTAATCTTTATATCTGCAGCAATTGCTTTTGTGTCCCACCTTCTTACAAATGTAGCATTTTTTCTTCTTATAAGGACAATCTGATTCCCAATGCTTTTCTGCACATCTCTTACAGTTATATCTAGGAAGAGGCTTGTTATATTCTGTACTATATTTATGGTTATTATCTTTGGAATATCCCGTTCCATTTTGATTGCTTTTCTTTGTAAAGTTCTTGGTTGGTGCGTATGATTTTCTAACTTTTCTTACATATGCCACTCCGGATTCTTCTATATTTGTTGAATCCTTTTTTAGTGTAATGGCCCTTTCACAGTCCTCTGCTAGTTTCTGGAGGGTTAAATCTTGCTCAGATTCCAGCTTAGACAACACTCGTCTGCGTATTTCTGCATTTTTCGTGGAAACTAACCCTTGAGCGAAGATTAGACATTTAAAATCTTCTACCGTTAGTTCTGCAAGCTTAAAATTATCGCAGTTTTTATTGACAACTGATGCGTATGTCAAATAATCTTGGTTGTCCATCTTTCTTAGATTCATGCACAGCCATATTTTATGAAAAAGAGATATATTTGGATTAAATAATTCTTTTAGTAATTTTACAGCTTCCATGAACTCTAATTCCGCAGTTTTTTTTAGGTAACATGCAATCTACGAATTTGCTGTGTTCTGATGTACCCAATTTTCTGAGTAAGAGGCTCACTTTCTGACTATTTGGCCAATTTTTACAGTCCAGTTGAAAAACATCCTCGTATCCTGTGTAGTATGCTTCAAAATTCTTCTCTTCCTCGGGCACATAATGAAATGTGTCCATGCTATTAAAAATAGTTGTATGGGAGAAATTAACACTATCGACATTTTCTCGATTACTCTTTAGTAGTTCCAGTGTTTTAGCAAAACGTTCCTCTTGTCTTTCTTCATATTCCAATTGTAGTTTCTTATGCCTTTCTTCCTGTTCCAATTGCAGTTTTTTCTGCTTTAATTGTGCCATTTTCTGCTTTTCTTCTTGTTCCTGCTGCCATTTCAATAATCTGTCCTCTCTCTTTTCCTCGCGGTCAGCTTGTGCCTGTATTTGTGTTTGCAAAAGCGTTTTGTGTAGCTTGTCTGCGTTCATCCCGCTCAGCCTGTGCTTGTAAAAATTGCATGAACATTTTTGATAAGTCTTCCATGTTTTTTATTTTTATTTTTTTTTTTTTTAGTGTGTAGTTAAAAAAAATATTGTACCATGTACAATATACACCGGTTTGGGTTACAACAAAAAAGCAAATTGCTGTAAGCTCCTGTTTTCAATAATAATATCGCTGCTTGCAATAATATATTCTTTTTGCGAGTCACGCTGCAAAAAAACAGGTTTATCTGGAATCACGAAATGGAATTGACTTTCCGTTTTTAGGCACTTACTAATAAGTAACTCTTTCCACAAAATAAAAGTTTGGTTTTTTTTTTTAATCGAATCACAATTAAATAAATGTATGCAGTACATTTAGTTCTTTGAGTTTTTTTTCTCTAGTATTTTAGTAATTAAAATACCTCTTAAATTGAGATTACCTTTTTTCCGTGACGTTTTACTGTATTATCCGTTATTCAGTGACAACTTCAAGAAAAAAATCCTTTCCTTGAATTTTAGTTTTAGCTGTGGTATTTCCTTTTAGTACCGACGTCAACCAAAACATTAATTAAAAAGTCCTTTAGTTGTTGTTTTGTTTACGGAGAACAGTAATTAGAATCCACTGGTGAACTTTTTTCGTAGGTTACTTCCTTGCTTTTCGTAATACGGGTCTGACCTGTCGATTTTGCGACAGAACAAAGTTCGCTTTTCGTTTGCAAGTTGGTCCTTTAGTAAGATTTGTCGTGTAGCGACAAAACAAAAATTCACTTTTACATTCGTTTGCAAGTCCGATTCCCAGAAAACGGCGTAAATTGTCGCTTTTGCCACGTTAGAGTTTTTTTTTTCACTTGAGTTGAAACTTCTCTTTAGCGTAAAATCCGTTTGCTCGTCAACACTTTGCATTCCTTAAAAAACATGGTCAACCTTGAGTTGTACTTTTTTTCTTTTTTTTTTAAATAGTTCTTCGTCAAACTGTTATATTTGACGCTTCATATCTCGTCGCCAACTGTTGTGGTTACAAGGTTGAACAATAATTAGTAAGGAAATACAATGAAGACGCAAACAACAAGATAACGCAATAATAAGTGTATTAAAGAAAAGGTATATTTACAATATGTACAAATGACGGTGTCGAGTCAGAGAGTCTTGGTGGGAGGACATGTACGCTCTTCGGCGTCACTTCCGGTGGCATTTGAGTAAGACACACAAGGCCAACCTAGGCTTGCCATTTATAGTGTTATGTTATTCGCATATGCAAATAAGTGGTTGCCACCACAACACCCCCCTCCCAAGATTTGAAGTCACACAGATTTCAATATCTTTTTCTTTACGTGGGGGCTGCCCACTCGCTGTGTTCTATTTTTGATAGAATTCCCGTCTGTTCCAATCTATTTAATTCTTTATCAATCTTTTCCAACCCAGCGAACGGAACATTTCGCTTTTTTCCAAACATATTATAACTGTATGTGAGCATTATATGTCTATGTGTGTGTATATGTGTGTGTATGTGTATATATGCGCGGGTGTATCAAGGTGTGGGTATAGGTATAAGCGTATGTTTGCTTCTTGTGTGTGTGTGTGTGTGTGTGTGTGTGTGTGTGTGTGTGTGTGTGTGTGTGGATTGAACGACACCGGTCAGTACTCAATGGCCATAAGAACTGGTTTTAATTTACGGACCGCAAGACAAAAATACTAAATTCTCAAGTACCTTATGCCATAAAACCAAAAGATGGGATAGATAAACTTAAAAAGGGAATATAAAAAAACGGGAAATAAAAAGATGTTTATTATCTTCAAAGACCTCACTTGTCTTCTCCCCGCTCATAACCCCCACCCATGTTACATTCTAACTTCGTAAACGAAATATGAAAATGTGTTTAAAATATCAGTTCTCGACGATAATTCTTGGCCTGAAGACGTAATCCCCCAACGCGGGTGATTACAGAAACATGTATGCACATATGTAGCCATCAATGTTTGAAATTTATTAATACAAACATTGATGGCTACATATGTGCATAAATTTCATATATATATATATGTATTTCATATATATATATATATATATATATATATATATATATATATATATATATATATGAAATTTATTAATACAAACATTGATGGCTACATATGTGCATACATGTTTCTATAATCACCCGCGTTGGGGGATTACGTCTTCAGGCCAAGAATTATCATCGAGAACTGATATTTCAAACACAAACATTTTCTTATTTCGTTTACGAAGTTAGAATATAACATGGGTGGGAGTTATATATAAATAAAATATATAAAATAAAAGTTACAATTAAATTTACCAAATTGATTCAAGATTGTAAAAATAAAGTATAATATAAATATTAAAGAATTAATATTTATAAAGTTATCTCAGCCGGATGTAAAAGCTCGATAAAACCAAATAGGAGATAGAGCTTATAATACGAGCAAACAATTAATAAAACATGTTAAAAAACACTTTGAAAAAGAGTTAAAAACATATTTAATCTAAAAAGGAGACACTTGATAAGTGGATAGTCCTTAATCCGCGGAGTTTCGAAGAAATACTTTGCTTCTCATCAGAGGGTAGTAATTAGCAAAATGCGGGATCGGATTTGGCATACAAAAGTATTTGATGAAACTGCGGGTAAGTCAAAGATCTTACTTGATAACAGAAAAGTGAAGCAGAAGGAATATGATGAAGAAAAAGGTGATTTCATGCGAATGGATAGTCTGGTGAAAGGTAAATAATCCAAAGACGGTAAAATCCAAAATATAACTTCAAGAAAGTTAATTGAATTTCCATTTGCACAAGTAAAATCCAAGAACTATATATATGACCACACACACACACACACACACACACACACACACACACACACACACACACACACACACACACACACACCTTCAGCTTTATATATATATATATATAAAGCTGATATATATATATATATATAAAGCTGAAGGTGTGTGTGTGTGTGTGTGTGTGTGTGTGTGTGTGTGTGTGTGTGTGTGTGTGTGGTCACGAATAGGCTCCTATATGGTTGACTATTTTAAAAATCTGATTATATATAATGATAGAAGATGTATCGAGGATCAGGAATGGGTATGTTTGATCTGGCAGAACGGTGGTTCATTGAAATTTTGGGGTCTGCGTTCGCGCCTGGTCCATAAAGTATGGAAATAAAAAAAAGTTAAAATTAAAAAAAAAAAACGTTTACAAGTGTTTTTGATATAGATGTGCATAAGAATATTTGATAAGTATGTTTTAACTTAAATAGGGATGGTATGATAAAATTATGGGGTCTGCGTTCACGCCTGGCCTCCATAGAATGGAAATAGGCACAGACTTTAATGAAGACTTTTCATATCTATCTGTGTAAGTATACTTTGATAATTATGTTTCAGTTTGAAGAAATATGGTTAAATAAAATTATGGGGTGTTCGTTCGCACCTGACCTCCATAGAATGGAAATATGTAACAAAGTTTAACAAGGTTTTTTTTAATATAGATCCACAGAATATTGTGATAAGTGTTTCAATGTGAACAGGTATGGTATGATAAATTATGGGGTTCATCTATTTTATTTTTACATTCTATGTAATATTTTGCTTTGGTTTTGATACCCACAAATTCGAAGGTATCTCTTTACAGCCCTTCCTTTCCATAACCTATCAACGACGGGTACTTTTGCTAGTATATATATATATATATATATATATATATATATATATATATATATATATATATATATATATATATATATAAATAAATATATATATGTGTATATATATATAAATATATGTATAAATATATATAATATATATATAAATATATATATATAAATATGTATATCTTCTATAATATAAAGCTGAACGTCTGTGCGCGTGTGTGTGCGTGTGTGTGTGTGTGTGTGGTCACGAATAAGCTCCTATATGGTTGACTATTTTAAAAATCTGATTACATATAATGATAGAAGATGTATCGAGGATCAGGAATGGGTATGTTTGATCTGGCAGAACGGCGGTTCATTAAAATTGTGGGTTTGCGTTCGCGCCTGGCCCCCAAAGTATGTAAATAAAAAATGAAAAAAAAAAAACGTTTACATGTTTTTTTTTATATAGATGTACATAAGAATACTTTGATAAGTATGTTTTAACTAACTAGGGAGGTATAATAAAATTGTGGGGTCTGCGTTCGCGCCTGTACTCCATGGAAATATGGCACAAACTTTAACAAAGACTTTTCATATCAATTTGCGTAAGTATACTTTGATAATTATGTTTCAGTTTGAAGAAATATAGTATAATAAAATTATGGGGTGTTCGTTCGCGCCTGACCTCCATAGAATGTAAATATGTCACAAAGTTTAACAAGGTGTTTTTAAAAGGGGTGAGGGTCCACAATTACACCATAACTTTAATCTTAATCCACGTTAGGTTTTATTTATTTTTTTGAGTTGAGTCATATTGTGTCGAATAAATTCACCTCATAAATTCACGTTCTAATTTAAGTGAAAGCCAAAAAAAAAAAAAAAGTCGGAACTTTAGATAATTCTCGACACAAATTTTGCATAACTCTTAATTCTGTTTATTCCTTCTCTACTTGCAGATGGCACTCTTTCGAAATAGATAAATAATAAAAAATATTAACGTTACTTGTTATTGTGTCAAAAGAAGGGAAAAAAACCTGCTCAGGTGATTAAAAGCTCGATAAAACCAAATAGGAGATAGAGCTTATAATAAGAGCAAACAGTTAATAAAAAATGTTAAAAACACTTTGAAAAAGAGTTAAAACATATTTAATCTGAAAAGGAACCATTTGATGAGTAGATAGTCCTTAATCCGCGGAGTTTGAAGAAATACTTTCCTTCTCATCAGAGGGTAGGAATTAGCAAAATGTCCGATCGGATTTTGCATACAAAAGTATTTGATGAAACTACAAGTAAGTCAAAGATCTTACTTGATAACAAAAAGTGAAGCAGAGGGAATATGGTGAAGAAAAAGGTGATTATACGTGAATGGATAGTCTGGTGAACGGTAAATAATCCAATGACGGTAAAATCCAAAAATATAACTTCAAGAAAGCTAATTGAATTTCCATTTGCACAAGTAAGATCCAAGAAAATCACGTAATTGGAAGATGGTCCAAAATAATCCAAAAGGCCGAAATCCATGGAATAATGCACAAATATGTACAAGGAAAAGAGGAAAAATTCCAATAATATTAACAAAAGAAAAATAAGATATGCTTTTCATACGGCTGTCGAGACATAATGTAAATAAGAAAGATCAGGGAAGAAGAAGAGGAAAAAAATTAAATGGTGATAGAATTAAATATAAAGTAGAAAAGCAAATGTCAAAATGACCTAGACAAAAACATATTAAAAGGCGCGAAAAAAAATATACGGCAAAAAATAAGTCAACTGAAATGTACAGGTTATTACTTAAGAAAATGTCAGCAAGAGTTGTTAAAAGAGACTAAATGGAAATAAATAAATTAATTAATAAATAAATAAATAAAAAATAAATAATAAATATAAATAAATAAATATAAAATAAAAAAAATTTTTTTTTATAAATATATATATAAATATATATATACATAAATATATATATAAATATATATATATATATAAATATATATATAAATATATATATATATATAAATAAATGTATATATATATATATATAAATAAATGTATATATATATATAAATAAATGTATATATATATATATATATATATATATATATATATATATATATATATATATATATATATATATATATATATTGGGTTGGGGCAGAGTTTGGGCCACTTAAGCCGTATGTTGTTTGGTTGAAAGATATGTTTTTGTTGATTTACAGGCTGATGTTATTTACTAGAAGAAAACGAATATCAGTGTAACATCCTTTAACATAAAACTTCGTTACTTTCTTCAAAATGGAGTCTTGATTTTGTTTGGAGGGAGAGTCATTTTATTACAGCACTTATAAAGACGAAACGGCTGACACTGCAGTTGGTGTTATAATCGACTACCGACTTCACACAGCACAACGAGTGGACGATCGCGGCACATACATTCACGTCCACACACGTGTATTGAAAGTATAATGCAACAAATATCTTTCAGACAAAACGTGTCCAAGTCTTAATTAAATGACCAACTTCACCTTAATAAAATAGAGAGTTTTTTTTTAGAGGCGGCAAAATTTAAATTAACATCTCTATTTTATTTAATTTAAGATTTGGTAACTATCGGTTATTTTAAGTTCAGCTTGGTTTTGCAATTCATCATGTGATTTCAGCAGGAGTGAGCCACATGCCACACAGCATGCAATACATTTAGTTTACTGAGGGAAACATTTGATGAACGAATAATTTCATGAAATGAACCTGTTAACTGGACACCTCATTCGTGCGATGTAACACCATTACATTATTTACTTCGAGGATATGTAAATTCCCATGTCTACGCTGATAAATCAGACATAATAGACCACTTGGAAAGTAACATTCGACGCATTATTGCCGAAAATAGTCTAATTTAACGCGTAGAGTTTGTGAAAATTAAAACTCTAGATTACGCCATATATGCTCGAAATCGTATTTAAATTACAAATAGAAAAAATTAATGTTTGGAATAAACCAAATATTTGTGTTAGGTAAACACCGGGCAACGCTGGGTAGAAAACATTTATTCAGCTCTCTAGCTCTCTCTCTCTCTCCCCCCCCCTCTCTCTCTCTCTCTCTCTGTCTCTCTCTCTCTCTCTAGCGGATCCTGGGAAACAATAAGTTGAGCGAGCATACAGGTGCAGGAAGTGTCATGTTGTGAGATGTATCACACTTGGTTGACCGGTAAGTTGCACGGGAAGTATCCGAATGGGGACAGGACGTGTCTTGTCATGGTGTTCCGGTTTGAATAAGCCGAGTTAAGTTTAGTGAGTTGGACAAGACGTCAAACAAGCAAGATGAGTTAAGAGGGTCTCCCCATGAGGGAGGACAATAGAGAAACCACAAGGCAAGATTCATTCCAGTTCTGTTGTGACGAGATGGTTTAGAAGTGAATAAAATATAAAAAATACTCTTTCGTCTTGGGTCCGTATCTTGAAGCGTCTTTCGAAGGTTCCAGCTCTCCCAATGATGGTTGACGAATCCCCCAAGCAGCGGCCAAAAGATAGAGGCGGCCAACGGCGCACCGTTATGTAGTCATGTTATGTGAATTATATTTTCTAACACGCACACACTAACACCACTAGATGAGTCACAGACCGTTAAAATAGACATTAAGGGGTTTGAGGGCAATAGTCCGTTAAATAAGCAGTTAGATAACGTACACATTTTATAATATTTGTATAATAATATTTTTCTGTGATTTATTTTAATTTGAAGTTCGCCGCCCCCCCCCCGACCCCAAATCCTATATTTATGAAAGCTCCGGGCATAGTTAGGCCCATATCAGCCACATGACGCTACACTTTTGCCTAAATATTTCATTGCAGCAGCAGAACAATTAAGTAAAATGGCATAGTCGAAATAATTACAGTTCGTCCATAGGTCATTAAATAAAAAAGGGAGACAAATAATTACAGCTTGACGAAGAATAACAGTCCCAATAATAAGTTTTGTATTTATTTGTAATATTTCTCGTCTCTTCTTGTTATTTCCGATTAAAGGGAGGGGGTAACTGTTAGATGTGTTAGAACTTTGTTTCAGATCGTACATCGTTAAAAATTTCATTCAAGCTTTTTTGTGTCCAGTAATGGCGCCACCCGACTAAACGTTACATCCATCCTTAGTAGAGAGGCAGATAGATAGCGAGTTTGACGGTGATAAGAGTTGACGATTAGATAACACTCTATTCGTCTCCAGAACAGCAATGAAAAGATACGTGCATCTCTCTCTCTCTCTCTCTCTCTCTCTCTCTCTCTCTCTCTTTCTCTCTCTGAATTGAGAAATTTTCATTAATAATTATCCAGAAGACCTTATTAATGATTGTATTAACAAAAAGGTTGCAGATTTTAAATCTCCCAAAATATTTGGGCCTTTAAAATGCCCCGTTTATTTAAAATTACCATGGATAGGGGATAATGGTGCAAAATTAACTAAACAGATTGTTAGAAATATTATTAATTGCTTTTACTCTGTTTCCTTGCGTTTGGTATATACTAGTAAACCTGCATTTCCTTCTATTTGCAAGAATAGTTCGTCTTACATCCAAAATAGTAATATTATTTATCAATTTAAATACCAGTGTGATGCTGGTTATGTGGGGACGAACTTCTTTGCATTTGCAAACTCGTATAAACCAGCACGTTCCATTCAAGATTAGATAGGGTAAGGCAGGGTCTGTGACTTCCCCTTCTTCTGCAACCTCAGACTCTGCTATTGGCTAACATTTGGTGAAAAATCGTTGTTGTGCAAATCAGTATAAAATTGAGTGGTTTGAGGTACTTCAAAGAGCGGATTTTAAAAATCATTTAAAGATTTTCGAATCTGTCTCTATCGCGATTCGTAAACCCTCTTTTGTGCTGGCAGAAGGAATCAATAAAAACGTTAAATCTCTTTGGGGAACGTTGACTACCTCCATTTTTTTCTTTCTTTATTTTTTCCTCCCTAGCGGTGCCATTTTAATCGACTTATGATCGCTTTATTGAATGAAATTGTTTATTTTAATCGTCTTTTTGACACCTTATATATATATATATATATATATATATATATATATATATGAAGATTCCCTATATCTCTTTATTTTCGTCATTAATATCATAATAGTAATTAATAATCATATCGTGATTAATATCATATATATATATATATATATATATATATATATATATATATATATATATATATATATAGCAGGCCGCCCAGCATTGCTCAGTCGTAAAACACACTTAAATTGATATTTTGATTTATGCAGATTTCGTATTTATTATTATACTAGGCTGGTTGCCCGGCGTTGCCCGGGTGTTTGAAGGTGTGTGTTGAGCAAAAAAAAAAGTAGTAGTAGGCTGTTAGGCTCGAACCCGTACCGCGTGGGAAAAATGTGACGTCTTTGCCGTTGCGCCCATCGCCAAACCGAACGTAACGAAAATTTAAATTAAGGCTGGTAAATCGAAAAAACGGCATGACTTTCGAAAATATTTGCGAAAAAGCGACCCCTCCCTGTAGAAAAGTGCCCAGTTGAAGGCGAAGGAATTAATGTTTTTAGTAAATTTTACGATATTTGTCGTCCAAAGTGTCGAGCTTAATAACGATATCGATCTCGTGAAAATCCGTTGTCTCTGTCGAAAGATTTAGGCAACATACATACATACATACATACATACATACATACATTTAAACAGACAAGTGAGATTTATATTATAGATTATATTTTACCAAAATATATAGTAATGATTTAAAAAGTTAAAGAAAAAATAACTCGTCTGCCACCACCGAAAATCGAAACTAAAAGGTTTAGCTTACGATTTACTTTTTCCTTTAACGTCATGCCTAAGCTATGAAGACATGTTTGCTGCAAGGCTAAAAATTAACATACGAATCAATAGCTGCTACCTCACGCATGCATATTCGTAATGCCGTCGTTCGACCTCCATCTGGTAAATTTCATTTTTTTAATTTTCACACTTTTGCACCGATTTTCCCCGGTTAAAGCCAAATGTAAAGTTTCGCATGCCCTATATATAAAATTTCATGTCTGTAAACGAAAAACTAACAGAGGAGTTTGGTAGGCAACATTTTTTAAACAAATATATTTACGCATACATAAATATATAGAGAAAGAGGTTTGTGTATACTATAACTTTTTTACGCAAATATTATGCAAGTATAAACCATGTAGAATATCTGTATGAATATAATTACACGTAATAGTTTACTAAAGACGATCATCCTATAAGAAAACCGAAAAAAAACTAATAAGGAATTAATTAAAATTAATGTTTAAAAGAATATGCAAATTAGCCAGATATTTTGCAGATGAATACAATTCCACGACCCATATATAAAAGTTGTATTTTCTTTTTAAATAAATAGAAAAAAGGGTTTTAATATGAATATCAATACACAAAAAACCCAAATTTATAGTATATATATATATACATATATATATGTGTGTGTGTATCTGTATATATATGTGTGTGTGTGTGTGTGTATCTGTATATATATATATGTGTGTGTGTGTATATATGTGTGTGTGTATATGCATATATCTGTGTATGTATTATGTATGTATGTATGTATGTATGAATTTTGGTAAAAATGTCACCGGAAAAAACGGCACGGTAAAAATGTCACCGATAAAAATGACAAAAGTGAATAAATAGGTAAAAATGGCACGTTGACAACGGAAAAGTAGAACTGTTCGAAAAGTGCAACCTAAGCTCTCATTCCTCTAATTTAAAATAGGACCCCCCCCCAAAAAAAAATAATTGAATAAATAACATTTACATAGGTAGGGGTGGGGGCTAAGCATTTGTAATGAGGCTAATTGCTGTCAACATTAAAAACAGCAAAATATCTCCAAAACAAACCAGTTTCCAACGCAGGCATATACACTGTGCCAAAATTACCATCATATATATGTTGGTGAAACCCAACGAACATTAGAGAAAAGGCTCAATGAGCATAAAAGAGATATAAACTAGTAATTCTCTGAATACATTATTCTCTCGTTCATTGCAGCATAATCATACTTTTGACTTTAAACAAGCAAAAGTGGCTAAATGTATTTCAAATAAACCGCGACCGAGACTTCTTGAACCAGTGCTTATTGAAAATTCAAGCACAATTTAACAAAGTGGCGCTTTTTATAATGCATCGCCATTAATAAGTAAACTTCTATTAAAAGAACATAATTTAATTGTAGACACATGTTAACTCTCTCACACTATAGAAAACACCTACCATAAAAATTAATACATATTATCAGTCAATAAATTACATATCAAAAATACACTCATTTCATTTCAGTTACACATCCAAATTTGAATTATAACGGACATATTTGTTCCAAAAAATATGAATTGCATGATATCTTTTTAAATATAATGACGGCTATATGACGTTATAAAAATAAATAAATGAATAATAAATAAAAAAAATCTTACTCTCTTTCACAAAGCTATGCCCCAACCATTTTGAATTTCCAACAACTTTTTTTTGTTTCTGAAATGGAACAGCGTCATACATTACATAACATCAAAAATATATTTTCAATTATTTTTAGTGATGTTTTATTAATTTCATTCATTCAGAGGAAGTTTCGAAATAAAGACGAAACGTTGTTTTATTTCTCTATTTCATCGGAATACTATTTCCATTATTCTCATCATATATATATATATATATATATATATATATATATATGTGTGTGTGTGTGTGTGTGTGTGTGTGCATTTATGTAGGTTTCTTGATGATTTTTTAAGCGATAAATAAGGTTAAATAGCGTCCTCGCTTCAAAGATCGTTTTACTTAGAAAACCGCCCATAGTTTATTTTGACGTAGATAAATAACATTTTTATTTATTTTTAAAACAGGAATCTATGGGCATGCATGTTTCGAGTTTTCTACCTATCTTCAGTGTAGCTTGACTGTTTCTTTAGGAATCGAACCCCAGACCATGTGTATTACAGTCCGTGTGTTAATCGTTACGCTGTGAAGTTCTAGATGATTTCGCTGTTTATTTTTATCGTTTATAAACTTATGTAGATTTCTGTTAGATTTTTTTTTACTGTTTTAAAAATAATAAAAAATAAATAAAAATATTATTTATCTACGTTCAAATAAAATATGGGCGGTTTTCTAAGTAAAACGATATTTGAAGCGAATATTATCGTTTAAAAATCATCAAGAAATCTACATAAGTTTATAAACGATAAAAATAAACAGTAAAATTATCAATGTTTTCATAGCGTAACAGTTAATGCGCCGGACTGTAATGGTCCGGGGTTCGATTCCTAGAGTGAAACTGAAGAGAGGTAGGAACCTCGAAACATGCATTTATATATATATATATATATATGTGTGTGTGCGTGTGTGTGTGTGTGTGTGTAGTACCAGTAATGTCTACACCGGTGAGAAGGAGCGACAGTACTCCGTTGTCTAGCTGAGCGCTAGTCAGTTATACCCGTATTCCTACCTTTGTACCTGTGGTGTTAATACACTTCGTTTGTTAAACCAACCTCGACTTTATTTTCTTCTTTTACTATTGTGTTACGACACAGCAGATAGAGATCGAAGTGTTATGTAATGGATGCTTAAAAGAGAGCGTCAGATGTGTGCAGATGCAAACGGAAAATAAAACAATGCGCGATTGGCTTATAAAACGGAACACAAGTCACAGAGTACGTGAGCATGATGACAGTCATGCACGTGGACGAAAAATAGGAATACATTAAAACGGGCCTTTTATTTTTTTTTCTCTTCGAGACCACACAAATCGAGTGTCCCTCGGTTCGCCTTAGCCCGAATACAGACTAACAAAAGGATTTCGTAATAATAAGTTTTGGTTGTTTTTTACAAGTAAGTCATCACTTAAGGATGCGGGTTAATGAGCGAACACGATGATAATCGTCAATGATGGAAATTGAGTAGAAATCAATTATTTACGAGGACGGATCAACAAGAATTTGTTTATGTTAGACTTGAAAATGACCGGCTAATAATCATTTGAGAGGCAGCTCCATGGTATTGTGTTTCACAGACGGGAAGCTCTAGGAAAGAAGCTTTGCTCATGGAATTTCCGTTTAGTTTTGGGTGCAGATAGAGAGTAAGGAAAGTGGTTCACAGCGGAACACATGAAAATGTGTAGGTAGACGAGTGTTTGCTGTGAATGTTTTGCGGGGGAGGGCATAGATTGAAGCTCAGTCGAGCTCCTGCCAATGAAAATAATAACAAAGCAGAGACAGACTAGGTACGTCTCTTTTGTGAGAAAGAGGTAGCAAGGATGAAAAAAGGACCCCTCCACTAGATTTCAAAGTCGGTTTTATACCCTGTCAAGCAACGTTGAACCTGGTCAGTACTAAATGGATTATCGTTTGGGACTTCCAGGAGCTGCGTGTGTTCTCCTCTTATTTCGGCATTGTTTCCAGTCGTTCTAGATTTCTCCTTACCACTGAACTCAAACAGTGCCGATTCAGGAGAGGTGTGGTTGGAGACTGCGCAACCCTTGCCTCACAATTACGCGCGCAGCTACCCTTACAGGGGGTATCCTTTGTCTTTCGAGACTGAACGGAGACATCGACCTTGTCAAGGCAGGAAAGGGTGCTTTGTGCAACCCCTCTCTAGACGTAGCAACTAAACGCCATTTTAGGGCGTATTTAATGTTCTTATACACTTTCGACAATTCGTTCATTCTGTGTGTCGGACTTATATTCAACAGAACTTAGAGCAGCCACTGTGCCGTGGCACATTAGTGTGTCGCGGAATGATTTAGTGTGCCGCGAAGACATAAAAGATAGTAGCCATTTTAATTTCACTTTGTTTAATAAAGTCACTTAATTTCTTAATAATGATGACACCGTTCATTGGATGCCTTTTGAATTTCTGTTATAGAAGAGTACAACTCCAAGTAAAAACGCATTAAAATCTTATTGTAATTCTCAACTTTGTACCTATGTGAGCTGAGATTTTCTTACTTAAACAACGTTAATATATATATATATATATATATATATATATATATATATATATATATATATATATATATATATATACGAGAAAGTATTTGCATCTATGGCAACACTTCAAATGCCGTTACTGACCACGTTCTCTCTGATCTTGATCACGTGATCAATGGGGGAAAGAGGTGGCTGGTTAATTTTAATTCATCTAAAACCAAGCTTCTATCTTTTCATCATCAACATCTTCGTCTTGCATCAATCGAAATGAATGGCTTTCGTCCTGGGGAGGTTCCATACTTTAACAAGCTTTTAGGTTTAACCTTTACTCCTAATCTGAGATGGAACACGTACATCAAATCCGTTTCCAAGGCTGCTGGAAAAATGGTGGGATCGTTCCACCGCTCCATTAGATATCTCACTGCTAATGTAATTCTCTGCCTGTATGAGAGCCAAGTAAAGTACTGTTGCCACATCTGGGAAGGAGCTGCTAGAAGGAGCTTATCTTGCTTCGACGGAGTTTAAAATAGCCTAGTGGGGATGCTCTTTTCTCTTCCCTGCAACCTCTTTCCCACAAAAGAGACGTTGCAAGCTTGTCTCTGCTTTATCATTATTTTCATGGCAAATACTTGTATGAGCTTCAATCTATGCCCCCCTCGCCAAACTTTCACAAGAAACACTCGTCTAGCTGAAACCACTATCAATAATTTCCCCCACTCTTTATCTGTACCTAAACCTAAACCTAGATTCCATGAACAAAGCTTCTTTCTTGGAACTGCAGGCCTGTGGAACTCTCTTCCGTTTTCCTGCTCTCCAACTGACTACAATATGGTTGTCTTCAAGTCCAATGTGAACAAATTCTTAATGAGGTATTCCCTTACGTAATTCAATTTACCAAATTTACACTACTTACGTTTACTACATGTTCCCTTTGACCATTGTACACTCGCTAACCGTTACCCCTGAATGGCCTCCAGTCCTAGATAAGTGGTGACTCCTTTGTAAAAAAAAAAAAAAAAAAAAAAAAAACACTTAAAATTTTTAAGAAGACTTAAGAGTGTATCTCGCTCACATTCGCCCACATATTCAGCTGCCGTTAAATATGTTGGTAATATTGGAAAGTAAAGTCCAAAGAAGGAATTTTCTAACGTTATGCTCTCCTTCTCGTAATTCTCGGTATCAAAATCCACCGCACATCTGTCAGAACTTACTTCTGCTAAAGAGACATCTCTCTCTCTCTCTCTCTCTATCTCTCTCTCTCTCTATCTCTCTCTCTCTCTCTCTCTCTCTGTCTGACACACAGGCTTTTTATTTGAAAAACCGACTGCATCTCATTTGCATATTTCCCCCAACTCTCGTTATCTCGCGTGACCGCCAGTCCATAAATAGCAGGAGCGACCATTTTTTTCCTTTATCCCTTTCCTGAAACGGATGGCATGCTGTAGTACGTTTTAATTACAGCAATAGTTAAAAAAAACACCAGGCACAACTGTCTCAACTAACATTCACTATTATTATTCTATACAAGATATTGAATACAGGATATGTAAATTCATGTGGCTAAAAAAAATTCTCAATATTCTTCGTCCTTTATTATTTTATTGCAAAAATACTTTGAGTAAAAAATTAATATTGATTTTTGTGGTAGTTGTGCTGCTAAAATTAAAAAAAAAACTCAATGCGCCACCATGTAAAATATGGCCCGGGTGACAAGATGAAAGTGTAGTATCTGTTCCGGCAAATACTGCAAACAAAGACCATTGTCCTTGTGGCAATGAGCTCCTGGTCCATGTAGGGGCAACCCTATATACCAAGAGAGGCTCTCACTACCAGCTCCCATTTATCACCCCTCGGGAGTTGGTCCCCTTACCCTTTCCCCCTCCCACCTCTCCACATTGAAAAACGGCCTCATGCCTAATTTGCTCTCGTGGGGAAGCAAATAAATACCCACCATGTAAAAGATGGAGAACTGCTGACCTAGAAGAACGAATCTTAGTGTTAATTACAAGACCTATCCCATATTTAATTTGGATAGAAAAGAAATTAGAAAAAATAATGTCATTATTTGCTATACGAATGCAGTTATACAAACAGTTGTTTTGACGTTCCTATTTTTACGGCATGGTCGAAAAGACTAGCCTAACTTATAAGCAGGAAGTAAGAAAATGGGCTTCCGTCCGTAAAACGTTTGCAAAAGTTTGCCAATAGGTTACTATGTCTAAACGCCTGGTTTCAGCTTAGAAGCACAACTCTCCGCGCAGAAAAAAAAAATCGTTTTAGCAACAAACTCACCAGACCATTGAACACCTCCCTGTTTCATGAGAAAATTATATTATTTCAAAAGACGCCGACATTTTATTTTATTTCACTCCACCTCTTCCACGCCACTGGATTTTTAAAAATAATCATACCAACGTTCTCAAGAGATCGATACTATCCACTTTAGAATGGTCTCATATTTATTTAATAATAATAAATAAATAAATAAATAAATAAAAAATTAATAATAATAATAATAATAATAATAATAATAATAATAATAATAATAATAAGAAGAAGAAGAAGAAGAAGAAGAAGAAGAAGAAGAAGAAGAAGAAGTTGGGCTGGACGAGAATAGCGATCTACTAGTATTCAGATGGTTAACAGATGTTTCGCAGATAGTTGCGTAAAACTGTAGCAGTCACAAATAAAATAATGAAGTATATTCTCTCGCGGATCAATATTCCTGCTAAGCGATTCAGCCACACACACTGACAAATCAGTTTGCAGGGCGCATTGATTCCATATGTTCTGTGAGAACTTCTTCGCTCAGCAGAGAGATACCGAAAAACATCGAAGAAAGTCCCCCCTCTCTCTCTCTCTCTCTCTCTCTCTCTCTCTCTCTCTCTCTCTCTCTCTCTTTCTCTCTCTATCTCTCTCTCTCTCTCTCTCTCTCCACTTGATGCTCGAGCACTGACAATCTTCGCCGAACTTCACTGTTGGCCGACCGTGAGTCTCAAAAGGGGTAAAAAGAAAACATTACTTAGGGAACAGATGGAATCAATATGCCTTGCAAGCTGATTGGTTAGTGCGTGAACGAATCGCTTAGCAGGGACATTGAATCGCAAGAGAAAATATTTATTTTATTCAGGATTGCTACGAAATTTCAGAGATTGTTATTTGGGGTAGAGGCTTTTTCCATATTAGTTAATTCAGGACCTTATCAATTAAAAAGACAACCGGGGATTTTATGACATGGGTGACAGTGGTAGTAGATCTGAGGGTGAGAGTAAAAATTCCCCCAAATTTTATATATGGACAAATAAGAAATAATGATATTAAAATCAAGGAAAGTATTGGAACTTATTTATGCCCCTCTCACTGATTGGCTCTTGCGTTATCCTTTTAAGACCCCATGGGTTGGCTAACGGGAATCTCAATCCTTACTCCCCCTTTAGGGTCACGTGAGTCACCTTATAAAACCCTCGTACATTGTGCTTCGAGCCCTTTTTGACTCTATTCTCTTAACCTAGCAAGACAACGGCTGAACCTCGGTGACAAAATCTCTTGTCGGCAATCACTGAAAGACTTTCACCTTACTTCCGCAAGAAAAGAGCCAGAATTAAGGGCCGTACACGTGCAATCTGTTACCCGAACTCTTTATCCAGACAAATTCTCGTGAAACTCGTTTTCGCAAACCTAACAATATTCTTCCTTTTTGGACAACTACGTTTTTTCTTGTTATACGATTTACCATTTTTGCTTACCCAGTAAAATTACTCTAAAAATGTATACAATTGTATTCATTCTTACAAAAACTGTCGCCATATTTGTTTTAGAGCTTATCCATAGAATTTTTATCGCATTCTCACGTGTGAGAACTGCATTTCTATTCGTTATAAAATTATTCCTAATAAAAGAGAAACAACCTAAAATTTTGTTGGTTTTTTTTCAGCATATGTGGCGGAAATAACTAACCGAAAAGATTTATCGTTCCCCTCTTTGTTCTTCCCTCCCTCTCTGTTCCTTCCTTTCCACCCTTCCCTCCTTCTCTATCCTTTCTATTCCGTCCTTCCCTCCTTCTCTGCTCTTTTTCTGCCTTTTCCTCCATCCCTGTTTCCGCCCTTCCGTGTCGAATATAGACTCGAGTCAGCCTTAGGTTTACTTACGAAAATTCCGTAACTTTTATTTTGTCAATATTTATTAAACAAGTTCACAAATAACGGCCATATTTATTGTATTGCTAATAAAAATCAATCCCAGCGATATTCGTACTGACGGAGAGACGAATATCTGTGCATAAGTAATAAAACGCAATAGTATACCTTTATGTTTTCCATGGATTACAAAGCATGGCCAAACTAAGATGGAACTGTAGGAGCAAGAGCAGCATATACTCGCGGCTTAAGATTTTAAATATCTTTGTTTTATAGCAGCATTACTGATTGGTTGTAACAATAAACTTCCTTTCTGGCTTGTCCAATTAAAGACCATCACTCATGTGAGTTGACCACGTGACTGAGTTTATAAAAAGTTAAATCAACAGCAATCCTCTCTTTTACCCATTTCCATGATGGAGTCCATTCTTTGTTACTGCGATCATAAAACCCGGTTCGTCGATCAAGGTGACAATGCATCTGTTTAGGCCCCTGAAACGTGCTTCGCCTGACTCCATCAGATATACACCAGAAAGTTCCTTTATCGCATCAATACCAAACAGTAGGCCGAAGCCCAACAGCTGTTTATCTACAATTAAAGCTTCAATGTCGATAGGCGGAATTGGCCAACCTCCACCTTTATTCTACCGTATCCTTGGCAATTTAACGTCTTTCCGTCAGCCGTTAGGCCTCCTGCTGATTTCCGCTTCCAAAAGTGGCAAAACCGCTTTACTCACCAGCGTCTGGGAGCACCCGGAATCGATCAACGCCGTGCACTTTTGTCCATCTATATGTACTTTTATGGAGGGGAATATCCTAGTCTCCATTTGCTTAGGGAGGAAACTAATGCTAATGCCTCCTCTCCTTTAGCGTTTCCCTGGCACTGTAATGTTATATTTCTATGGCGACCACAACTGAAACAACGTATCTCGCGACGCTCATTTGACTATTCGGCCTCTCTTGACGATTCTGTAAGCAGTCCTTTGCCATGTAGTTGGGATCACCGCACTTGAAGTACGCAAATTTTTCACCGTCATTACATGCTTTTGATTCTGAAGGCGTCCGTTTGGCGGAGGTGGCGGCGAATTCTGTAGGGCCTTCTTTGTCAGTCATGACATCTCGCGTTCGCTTCGACAGTTATTCCGCATTTATTGTTTCCATTCTGGATGAGGCACGCAGTAAATGTTTAATGTGTTTGCGCATGTTAACCAACATTCGGGAAATGGTCCCCTAATCAACCAACCAAGCCAGGCGCTGTAGCTCAGCAAAAAAAAAAAAAAAAAAAAAACTCGTCTGCCGTTTCATCTGGGTGTAGTTATTCAGTGATGAATTGGTCATATACATTAAATGCACCAGCAGCATATACGGCTATGAGAGCCTGCTTTATCTGTTCTGCGTCTGCTTTCTGCTCTTTACTAAGTTGCCAAAGCTCAACTGCTCAATCTCAATGACAGAACGCGTTCAACATTCTTCATGACGCAAAGCTAACACACAAGTTTCACGTTTTTAATCCATTCGAAATGGGCATATTAGTCGGAGCACCATTAAACTTCAGAATCAAAAATATACAGCCGAAATAGTTTCAATAAAGTTTTGATCTTTTCCGCCCACGGTTTTTCTGATTGACTCAAACAGTCTGTCGCACATGCCTGTCTTCATAACACGACTTTTTCCAACTCAACGTCTCGTTTTCTCTATGGCTTTTTTTATGCGTCTGGTAGAATCTCATTTGCATAGAGACAGCGAGAGTCTGCGTTACTCACGCGTGATTATCAACTATAATAACTGCGAGTCGCCATTTTTTCTTGTCAAACAACCGAGACCTACAAAGCACACACACGCGCGCGCACCATTTACGTAAGTTACGATTTTCCCTACACTCATGAATTTATCAATTTTTGCCCACCCATCGACACCTATTCTCATATCACACTTCATCTTTTTTCTTCTTCATTAATGAAGAAGAAGTCATTCTATACTAAAGTTATTTCTATTTTTGTCTCCATCCACAATGCCCTTCTTGGTGAGCTTGATTTTCTGTGTATAAATCTGGCCTCATGTAGAGGCAAGTGTATAAGGACTAAAAATTCATTCGAAACTTGTTTCTTTTATACAAAAAAATTTTGAAAGTTTATCTTTTTGGGCCAAAAAGTTCTTTAAATGTAATAAAAAAGAAAAGTTCAAATATGTTTTATATCTTTGAAACATTTATTTTTCTAACCAGTTTACATACATGAAAGTTCAAAATCAAAGAACTGGCGCCAAAATGTTAACATCTTAAAATTCACTAATTCATTTACACCTAATCAAACTCCTCACCGAGCTTTTCAAAATGCCCGCCTTTTGTCTATCTCTTGTAAAGTTTGCCAATGCTGGAGAACCGAACAGAAACCTGCGAGACGAAAATCCCACAAAACCCCCAGAAAAACCCAAGGGCAGAAAATAAATGAATAAAAAAAAAAATGAAAACCTCTTTTTATATTTAACTTTTTCACAATTTAATTATTAATAATTTTTATCAGTATTTTTTTTTTCCTTTACAGAAATGTTTTATTTAGCTGTTCAATATTTTTCAGAACCTTGTAAATGCAACTACGTTTCTTTAAAGGTCACCGAGCGAATTTATAGAAAGTTTTATTTTTTGTACAATTAAAATACTTTTACATCGCATTCTGATGGTGCACGGTAAATGTGTTTTTGAAGGGCTGATATTAATTAAGGGAATTCAGTGGTATATTTATAAGAGCATATTCACAAAAGTACAGAAATCGTATGCTACAGAAAGTATGCGTCTGATAGTGTGGCTATAATTACCACCAATGACCGTATTTATTTCTTTTTCCTAAAGCAGAAAGATATGACACAAGAGAGAAAAGTGTGAATAATCAAGACAGCGCCCCTAAAAAGGGGGCAATTTGTCCTCCTAAAATTGCCTGGGCAGCCCCGTTAACATCCTCCGGTAATCATTCTGTCTCATTCACCCTTATTCTGGATTGGAATTTGGTCTTGGTAAATCGTGTCCCGATAGAAAAATACTCTAAAAGATTCCGCACTAATTAAATAGCATCAGAATACTTTTTGCTTACTTATATGTGTACCAAAGACCATTATATTTATTTCTATATTTTGATCATTAAAAATAATTAATTTGGATCTCTAATGTGTGGTCTCCTGAACCGCGGCGTGGTCAAAGTCCGACTGGCTTCGACTGCGAAATCTCTTAAATCTATCTGACATATAGACTTTTTTCGCATATGTGTCCAATTATCTTTGGAAAAAAGTGCCCCTTGAGATTCTTGCCAACACAAAGAGAAGAAATAGAGGATGTAAACCTAGAACTAATTTATAGTTTATAGATAATGTTCTCCCCATGGGGTGATTACTTTCTTCTGGTCATTATGGAAAGCAATTTCATACCAGTTATTAATGTCTACAGACCCAAGTTTTCTATCTTTGGAGGGAGGGAGGGAGGGAGAGTATTTCATAACCTAAGCCTAATCAATCCGCACTGAGACTAATTGGAGTAAAAAAAAAAAGTGTGCTAGAGATACAGCTCAACTGAAATAGTACAAAGGCGCATTCTAATGTCTTCTTTCAATTTATCTATTGCACGGTGTTCGAATTCTGATAATTTCTCTGACAGCGTTCCAGAATTCTAGCAATAAAAAAATATATATATAAAAAAAATCATCCACATACAGTACTGTTTCGCTGTATCACAACTCATCAGTGTGGCTAGACAGGCAACTATCTCAAGCCAGGATCGAAACCCGACCGCCCGTACGACAGTCAAGGCTTTAAACCATTACATCAATCAGCAGCTGCTGTGCGGGCAGTGAATTAACGATGTCTTGACATCGTCCGAATACCTAAGCATATGTAGACAAAATGGTAATTAGTAAAAACCTGAAGAAATATATATATATATATATATATATATATATATATATATATATATATATATATATATATATATATATATATATATATACTGTATAAGCTAAATCAAGACTCCACAAAAGGTGTTGATAGCAACAAAAAAGTGTATATACGAAAATTTACTGGATTACACGAACTCAGTACATTACATACAAGTCTATATATATATATATATATATATATATATATATATATATATATATATATATATATATGCAGTAAGATGATTGATAATCTATAATTAAAATTAAAAATTAAAAATCTGTTTCATAAGAAGGAACACAACAAAGTCAATAATTTGTACGATCGTTTCGGAAACGATGTTTTTATTGAGATAGACATTAAGTCATGGACAATAATTTTAACATATAATTTTTTTGAAACAAAGTCTCCTCATCAGCAAAAATATTGGGTGGCTTTTATTAAAGGCACCAAAAATAAACCTAGCATTTATTAAGTAAGGCAGATGTATCTTATAATGGTTCGCCTTTTAAGATTCGTAATTATCATCGTCAAAGCATTTATTTGGGTGTTAGATGAAGCTTATGAATGCTTTAAATGTTGAATTTTCAAACTGAAATATATATATATAAGTCACTGTGTGTGTGTGTGTGTGTGTGTGTGTGTGTGTGTGTGTGTGTGTGTGTGTGTGTGAGTTCCGACCTCATAGGTTCTGAACAGCTGAGCTTATCTTTTGCAAATTCCACACTAAAGTAATTTATATATCTGGCAGTGTTCTTAGATATGTTTTGTACAGAAATTCATCCAATAAGCATCGAAAATCGAAAAAATCCGATCCTAACAATAGTTTTTCTTTCTAATAGATGAAAAAGAATTTTTACAAGGTAATATTTTACTTTACACCGATAAAGGGAGATGCAATTCTCAGAAAATCATTTCTTCTTAAAAAAGAAAGAGAGCTATTGTCATCTGAAGATGTAGTTCGGTGATAGAGTATTCGAATACAGATCGGATGGTTCCCAGTTCAAACCTGAGTGTACCTCACGATTTTATTTAAAATTTTTCTTATTAATGAGTTCAATTTACGATAAAAGAGAAGGAACCATTTAAAATAGCAACAAATCATTTCTTCGTTTGCATATTTTAAAGCTAAACATTCATCAGAAGTGACTTTTCCAAGGCATTCATCGCCAAGCTCAAATATCAGCTGACGTGATATTGTAAACAAACACAAAAAGGGAATTTGGTGCACCATATCATCATTATTATTTTTTGAAATTTTGACATTTTTTTTTACGATTTAGTCACCCCAGGCAAATTATTCCTCGTAATATATAATATTCAATACGGGATTGATTCTATAATAATATATATGCAATTTGCATAAATTAAAATATAATGTTTAAGCATATTGTACGACCGGGCAATGCCTGGCGTTCAGCTAGTTTATATATATATATATATATATATATATATATATATATATATATATATATATATATATATATATATATCCCTCTTATTTTTATGGTGCTTAAATAGGAATGTTAATGTAACGCTACTACTGTTAGTGCAACGCTACTAGACAACGTATTTGTTACGCTGCGATTAGTTTTTTGGGTTACAATGTTTCAGCAACATCTTTGCAATTTCTATGTAACGTTGTTGAAGTGGTAATTTAAATATCTTAAGAATCTATGATACAGCTAGCCGGTTTTAGTCCTTGTCAGTATTGAATATATATATAATATCATGATCATTTACCCTCTTCATTCATTCCAAGAAATGCGGTATAAAACCAATAAGATGGCAACCAAGACCACGTGATTTATTCATGGTGAAACTTATTGGATGATCATTAGGAAAGAATATTTATGTTTATTTTTTATTTTTTAGCTATAACCAACATGTACTGCAACGCTATAAATAATAAAACTGACGACGTGCCATTGTCTTTGATGAAAACAGCACAAAACACATACTTAAATGCAACAAGTTATCTCCTCTGAAGTATACTGAGTAACGAGAGAATGCGCTCTTCTATTTCCGGAAATCCAAAATATATCTATTCTCACCCACGTGCGAATTTAGAAACCGAACATCTTTCTACATTGGATGCCTTAGCCATCCCAGCATGGCTTTCACAAACACTGGTCGCAATCGTCTAGAGTCCCCTCTGTCTCTTGACAATTCTGTAAGCAATTTTTCGCCATGTAATTGAGACCATCGCACCTGTAGTACGCAATTTTTTTCATCGTCATTATGTGCTTTTGATTCTGAAGGAGTTCGTTTGGCGGAGGCGGCGGCGAATTCTGCAGACTCTTGTATAATATAAATCGCATTTTTATGCCTCTCTCTCTCTCTCTCTCTCTCTCTCTCTCTCTCTCTCTCTCTCTCTCTCTCCGTTGACCTTGGTATGCTCTCTATTAATTGTTTTGGGACATTAATGTATATTTTCACATAATAGTTGTGTATTTGCTATTCAACCTTTTTATGCGGCATGTTTTGTACATTTCTCTTAAAATTGTCTTTGAACAAACTACATGTGTGAGAAGAAATGTATATATAAACCTAACCATTTATTAATTATTACGTTCCCCCACCACCACCACTTTATTCTGACCCTCTACTCAAAAAGACACAGCACATAAAATGGCGACCGCGTGTCTTGGAAAACATACCTGAACGCGTGGTCGTTAGAAATGTAAAAAAAAAATACTGATATGTGTTTTGCAATTGCAGTACAACGTTAGAAACGCTTCGTGTCACGTTCTTTCAGTGCTGACAGTTTTCACGTGTGAAAAAGTTTGTTGCTTTTTATTTCGTCTTCTTTTTTCTTAAATTATAAATATTAACCGAGTTCTTTTTTTTTACGTCGTTTAAGCTTTCTTTTTGTGTTTGGGAAAGCAACATTAAATTCAAATGTCCCTGTTTGAAAAACTATTGAAAACTAATGAAAAAAATGTGCAACTTATTTTTTTATTATTATTATCGTTTCTATAATATAAATATCACTTGTCTGTTTAAATATATGTATGTATGTATGTATGTATGTATGTATGTATGTATGTATGTATGCCTTTCGACAGAGGTGACGGGTTTTCACGAGATCGGTATCGTTTTGTAGCACAACCCTTAGGACGACAAATATCGAAAGATTGGCTAAAAACATTAATTTTTTCACCCTCAACTAGGCACTTTTCTACAAGAAGGGGGTCGCTTTTTTCGCCGATATTTTCGAAAATCATCCCCTTTTTTTCGACTGCCTAACATTAATTTAAACCTGCGCCAATTCCGGTTTGGCGACGGGCGCAACAGCAAAGACGTCACTTTTTTCACGTCGTTTTCCTTCTTTGTGGTACGGGTTAGAACCTGCCTACCTATTATTATTATTATTATTATTTATTATTATTATTTTTTTTTTTTTTTTGCTCAACACACACCTCCAAACACCCGGGCAACGCCGGGCACCCACGCTAGTCTATATATATATATATATATATATATATATATATATATATATATATATATATATATATATATATATATATATATAAAGTGAACGTGTCTGTGTGTGTTTGTGTGTGTCTGTGTGTCTGTCTGTGTATATTTCCCTACGCAATAATTCTGTCAATTTTCAGTCTACAGACTCGATATTTGATATACAGGGTACTGAGATTTGGAAAAATCGATGTGATCGGTTTTCGGCCAGAGATTTGGCGATTAAGGGGTTAAAGTTCAACGATTTGACATTTGAGAACTCTACCAAACTCCTCCGACAATTTTGGGTCTAACTACTTGAAATTTTAGGTCTACGATCAATTTTGGGTCTACGATCTTGAAATTTTAGATATAGATTCCTTGGACATGGATCTAACTTAATAACTAAATTTGAGCCCAAAACAATAAATTTTAAGGGGTCATAATAGGGGTCAAAGTAAACAAAATTGATCGTTTTTTTTTTTTCTTTCTCAGCATACACCTCCAAACACCCGGGCAACGCCGGGCACCCATGCTAGTATATCTATAAAAGTGAAAGTGTTTGTGTGTGTGTGTGTGTGTGTGTGTGTGTGTGTGTGTGTGTGTGTGTGTGTGTACATTTCCCTATACAATAACTCTGTCAATTTTTTAGTTTATAGACTCGAAATTTAAAATACAGGGTACTGAGATTTGGGAAATGTGATCGGTTTTCGGCCAGAAATTTGGCTATTAAGGGGTCAAAGTTCAACAATTTTACCTTTTAGAACTCTACCAAACTCCTCCGACAATTTTGAGTCTAACCACTTGAAATTTTAGGTATAGGTTTCTTGGACATGGATCTAACTTAATAACTTGATTTGAGCCCAAAACAATAAATGTTAAGGGGTAGTTATAATAGGGATCAAAGTTAAAAAATTTACCTTTTTTTTTTTGTTTTGTCTTTTTTTTTTTTTTTGCTCATCATACACCTCCAAACACCCTGGCAACGCTAGGCACCCATGCTAGTATATCTATAAAAGTGAACGTGTCTGTCTGTCTGTCTGTCTGTCTGTCTATGTCTGTGTGTCTGTGTACATTTCCCTACGCAATAACTCTGTCAATTTTCAGTCTACAGACTCGAGATTTGGGATACTGAGATTTGGGAAAATTTTGTAATTCGTTTTCGGACAGAAATTTGGCTGTTAAGGAATAAAAGTTCAACGATTTGACCTTTTAGAACTCTACCAAATTCCTCCGCCAATTTTGGATATAAACACTTAAAATTTTAGATATAGATTTTTCGGACATGGATCTAACTTAATAACTTGATTTAAGCCTAAAACAATAAATGTTAAGCGGTCATAATAGAGGTCAAATTTTTAAAAAATTGACCCCTGCGGTCTCTACCAAATTACTCAGACAATTTCTAGTCTAAACATTTGAAATTTTACATAAGGGTATTCAGAGATAGGGCAAGCTTTTTAATCGGTTTGGGTCGAAAATTTGAGCTATCAATATATAAATGTATGTATGTATGTTTGCATATCTACTTGAAACTTTCCACAGAGGCGACGGATTTTCACAAGATCGTTGTAAGCTTGACCCTCAGACGAAAAATACCGAAAAATTGACTAAAAACGTTCATTTCTTCATCTTCAACTGGGCACTTTTCTAGAGGGAGGAGTCGCTTTTTTCGCCGATATTTTCGAAAGTCATCCCCCTCTTTTTGATTGTCTATAGCCTTAATTAAAACCTACGTCCATCCCGGTTTGACAGTGGTCGTAACAACAAAAACGTCACGTTTTTCCTCCGTCCTTTTCGTTCTTCACGGTACGGGTGCGAGCCTTCCTTCCTACTACCACGGGCAACGCCGGTGTGAAATGCTAGTTTAGCAATAAAATCAATATCAAGTTACATTGCGCTTTGAGGTTTTAAAGACAAAAATATAATAAAATTGATAATAAGGAATTGTTCGAAAAACATAACATGCGGTTATCTGACATTCGATCGAGGATAATATTTGTCTCAAGAGGCCACACTGTGGCACTGTTTCTCCGTACCACTGTTTCTAACACACTTTGCAGCGATTATTGGCTATGTGCGTAGAGATACAAAGAAACGCCTTCCCATAATTCTCTTTCCTAGAGATCTCCCTCTTTCTGTTCAGGTCGTCATGAGGTGAGCACCATAATTTTTGTCTCTCCGTAAACGAGGGGGAGAGCACCCCTTCCCTCAAGACTAGTTAGGTTAGTTAGCTTCAAATAACTTATGTTCCATATATATTACAATTGTGTCGCGTGCCGTCTTTCTTGTGTCTGCTATAAAGGCATAAATGCCTTCATTGAAAAAACGAAGCGGTTCGGAGGATGAAGAAAGAAAATTCCAGTCAGGACGCCACCAGGGTGAATAGGTCAAGACGTTTCCTGGGAGAAGAAGGAGCCACACAGCACATCCAACATCTCAGGTATGTTTTTCTTCTTATAGACCCTAATAACGACCATCTTCATATCTTCCCGAGACCACTTTAAGACATTTACTATAACATGTGAAGCCGGTCACACCTCAGTGACCGCTGACCGACTGATCGTGTTATAACACTCCCAAGCATTACTTCCTGACTGATCGTGTTATAACACTCCCAAGCATTACTTCCTCTGTAGAAATGGTGAGCTTATTGTTTGTTGCATGGAACGCTCGTGTTCACAAATGCTAAGGATACTATCCAGGTATTTTCTTTTCTAATCAAGGGTTCTTTTGGTTTTTATTTTTGGTGGGGGTTGGTAGGAGAGCTACATTTTCCCATATCCAAAACTTACCTTGTGTTTAACTTTACCTTTGTAAGGGATGCAAGTAAATAGAACACTGATATTTTTATCGGAAAATAAAGCAGTTTACACTTGTTTTGTTGCAGTAAGCAAATAAATGCTAAATGAATCGATTATTTATATTTAAAAAACATTTTTTTAAATGTCGGTGCGATAACATAGGTTGAGGTCTGACTATTCTCTTTTTACCGCATTCTTTGTTTTTTACATCATTTCTGGGCAGCGACTTCTGTTGCTTTCTAAGACACGTCTCACCTTCTAACCGTGTACAATTATATACTACACTTCAGTTCGGACCTGTTAGGATCCCCATCTTAATGTTTTATGGAATGTGCCCTATGTATGCACAGAGTGGCGAGGCCCTAATTTGGGAGAATTAGAGAGTGTACAGTTCACCTTAATTCACCAGTTCTCTCATGTCTATTCACAATGGTAATACCTGCCATTCTACATTAAATAGCAGCAGGAAGACCTGACGTTGTCCGGGATTGAATGAGGATCAACAAATGTTCCATTCTTTAATACTTTTATTGTACATTGAAATCGCACCGACCCATTTGGCTGGCGATGATGGATTAAATTCGAATACACGCCTACAAAACAAATCCATCTATAGGGTGGAACGATAAAGTTGTCGCCCTAAAGAAAATAACACTACTGCTTTATTTTAAAACTTTTATTGAAAAACTCAATTCAGGTAACTTGATTATGTAGTAGAGCTGACATCTATTCAATGTAGCTGCCTTCAGCCTCAATCACCACCTTGATATGGGAGCATGCCTTTCTCACAAGTGCCGACAGGAGCTCAACAAATACTCTGGAGATGGCGGCAATCAGGATAGCTTTGGTGTCGTGGGAGGTCATGTTGGTGATGTTCTCGACGTATGACCAAACGAAATAATCCAACAGATTCAGATCGAGGGCTGCATTTATATAGGGTACAAAGTCGTAGCACTCATTCTGAAGGCAAGCCTGGGTTACTTTGGACTTGTGGGTCAGTGCCGAGTCCTGCTGCCATATCCAGGGTCTGCCAGCAGTCACCTTATTGCACCAAGGATCACCACGCTCTTCCAGATACACTTTGGTGTTGACTTTCAAGCCGACTTCGGAGATGTGAAGTGGCATGATGTGGCCATCACTTGAAACCACACCAAAACCATAACCGCATCCGGAAACTTTATTGGGCCATGCTCTCAAGCATTGAACCGTCCGGATTTTCATTTTGACGGTGCTGGTAATTGTTCTGTTGTCATAACTTGGATCGGTAAAGAGCATGAGTTGTACAGCGGCGCATCTCTGGTCTCGCTCGTTGAGCATTGTGTCACTTTCAGATTGCTCTCACGATTTGTACACAACTAACTAGTAGATAGTTTGCAACAAAAAAATTAAAAAACGGTTTTCATCAAACGGAAATGGAATGATGTCTTCTCGGGAGACAATTTTATCGTTCCACCCTATATTAGCTCAAGATGGAATACTTCTGTGACATCTGGGGATGCGCTGCGCAGAGCAATCTTTCCTGCATTGACAAAGTACAAAATCGACTTTGAAATCTATGTAGTGTGTATTGGGAGAATATGACCTCTTCTCTTCTTTTCTCCACAACAATTTTTACTTATAGAAGCAACGTCGCTAATGTCTCTCAACTATCTTCCATGTAAGATATTCGACTGCACTCCAATCTTGGTTCTTCCTTCTAAGATGTTCATAGAAAGAACTTGTCTTCCTACCATAACGAAAACCGAATTTTCTTTCTCCCTCCATGTGCGTAGCTACAAAGCTTCTTTGCAAAGGCTTCCTGCCTGTGGAACATATTAGCGTGGAAATGTTTCCCCGTTGATTACAACTTGGTTGTTTTCAAATCTACCGTAAACAAATTCTTGTCATAAAAGCGTCTCATAAGTAATCAAAAGTTCAGACTTTTGATGAATGGTAATACTCCGATAGTGTTCCTCATTTCTCAGCTGTAAATCTTTCCGTCTCATTAACACATATCATCGAGTGCTCCTTGGCCTTGATAATTGATGATACAATATTAACAAACAAACAAAAATTGTTTACAAAACGGGGCTGTTTGTTTCGACAAAAACTGATCTGAGAAAAGGTTCGACTCGATAAAAAGGCAAAGAACTGACAAACTATTTAATTCGTAGCTACGGCAGCAAAGATATAGTATTTCGTCTATAGACAAATGCCGCTCTAATTCCGTAGCTGCTTACCTCGGTTATAAGGCCATCTTTAATGCCAGCTATAATAACGAGTAAGTAGACATGGTTTTATACAAGGGGGATTGTTTTACACTCTCTGAACCGAAAGACAGCTTATTCTGATTGGATACCATTGGCCTTGATCTTAACCTTGATTCAAATACCGACACCATTTGTTAAAAGCGCATAAAACACGTTGCCTTGGGCGGGGGGGGGGAGTAGAATCGTTGGCTGCTTTCAATGGTCTGCAAATCGGTGCCTGGTTTATGTCGCGACGAAACTTGAGTTGGAATTCTAATACGTATGAAACGTTTCTGTTAATTAGCTAATATTTTTTTAACAAGCTTCGTTGGGGGAGTTATTATTCATTTATTTATTTATTTTTATTTTCGTTGTGGGGGTCAAATTGTGTCAAATCGTTCTTTAGATTAATAAAAAAAAGACAAAAGAGAGTAGGTGGTTTACGTGGTATCGTATGACTGGTTAACTAAATGCTATTTGCGAAACTTATCTCATCGCTGGAGATTTCTTTTTTGTTTTTCGCTGGAGCACCTGGCAATGTTACTACAACATTGTGATATCTTCATATATGAACAGTAACGTCGTATAGCCCAACCGTTTTATTCAATAAGCACCCAGTTTATCAACGTCAAAAAACCACTCGAGTATAATGGTTAATGAGATTGTCAGTTAGCGATGAGAGGATGGGAAACAATGGGCGAAATTGGTTATTGAAGTGGTAGCTAAACAAGAATTTGTTAACATTGAAGTTGAAAACGATCATGTTGTAGTTGTCCGGAAGCAACTCCGTGATATTGTAGTGTTAGAAATTTCAGGAACAGGAAGGCGTGTCTTATTCCGCTCACGCGATTGTATTTGCCATTGAGATTGCATGCACGTACACATTTTGTCGCGCCAGGTTTTGGCGCCAATTTTAATTAAATTTCAGATTCCATGTAGTGGCGTGGAGAGAAACACCTATGGGTATTTCGCTCTCGGTTCAATAATGAACCGAGTTCTACATAATTTTCATTCTAAGTAAAGAATGAATTGATGTGCCTGAGGCAACCTGTTTCTTTGAACAATATTCTTCTTCATCATTCGGCCGAATGAGTGTCCGGCCTTTTTATTCCAGCTGAAGCATTGGAACCTTTATCGTTATCGGGCGAATCGCCCACAATGGACCTTACTTTCATTGGACCAGTCAAGAAGGAGTTCGTGCTTCATATTTGGATCTCAAGAACATTATCTTCACACCAGTGAAAAAACACCTAACACCGTATAACGGCTAACTACCCGCCATTTGGCAGAAGCTAAAGAGGTGCACCCTTTTGCAACCACGGACTCATTTACTTTCTCTTCAATAAAATATTATTTGGAATTTAAGGTGAGCCTTTCGTTGTTTTCCTTGTGTCTCTTTCATTCTGCCAAGGGCAAAAAACGTGTAAGAGAAATCTTACATCGTTTTTATTGCAAAAGGATATCGTTTTATTACAAAAGATATTTAGTGTTAAAGATCTCCTTTTCCCTTTCTGCTTAAATGTTTTAATATCGTGTTTTTTTTTAATTGAAAAAAAATGCATTCCCCTCCTAAAATATGTCGCTTTAAAAGTAAAATTAATTATATTCCATTGTATTAAATGGTACGGTCGACAGAAGATCAATTTAAAAATAATAATAATAAATGTGTCACATTTAATTGTAACGGCCGTTTGAGACCGGAAAAAGAAATATATATATATATATATATATATATATATATATATATATATATATATATATATATATATATATATTTAATAATAATAATGTGCTTTTATTTACGACAATTTATTTCATATTAACAATAATATTGAGGAAAGACGTTACGTTCATTGATTTAAATAAGAATGTATTCATGTTGAATAAGTTGTTGTCTGAGCGCCATTATGTTCCTCGTGGTTTTTTTAAGTTACAACTTTAGATTCATTTGACGTGTTTACCGTGTGAGCCATTTCCCCTTTCTTTAGATATGGCTAGCGCTAATCTGCTTGGTCGAATTGAGGCCGAGAAATTCCGAATAAGTGCCATGTTAGAATGGATAAGTGAAAATCGAAGTGGACACTATACTAAAAAAAAAATCCTCAGACTTGGATAAATATATGTCTGAGATAGATGAATTGGTAGACCAATTAATTTTTAAGCCTCCCAATGAGGAAAGATTAAATATTTGTCGCGATTTTGAAACCTTTAAGGCAGAAGTTCACGACAGACTGGCTGAGTTTCAGCCAGAGATCGAAAGATCTAAAAATATTGTTCCAATGAAAATGGAACTCGAGTGTCCGTCCTTTAATGGAGATTCTATTCAAAATAAATTTGAATTCCGTGGCTTCCTTAGGAAGTTCGAATTCTGCACAGCAAATATGAATGATGCTGATAAACTATTATTGTTGAAATCGAAGTTGACGGGACAGGCGTTTAACGTTATTTCTGGAATGGATGTAACCCATGGAGATTACAACGTAGCCTTAGCGTGTCTGAAGGAGAAATATTTGAATCCTTCAGCAATTCTTAATTTAATATTTGAGGACATTATTCCTCAACCTGAGAAATCTGCATCGTGGAAGGATCTTCGAATCCTTCTAGAGCGAGTTTAACTTGATTTAACGGAGATGGATAATTCATTTGGTACTGATTTTCTTGTTGATAAATCCACTTCTGGACGATTAATTGCTCACATTCTCTTCGCGAAATTTCCCAATGACGTTCGCCGAGAAGTTATGAATAAATCTTGCGAACGATTTCCATCTCTCCAGTCCATTTTGTCACTTACGTTCGATATTTTAGACATTATGGTGGCGTCGCCATTAAGCGCGCCCAAGCGGGAAAATTTCCCGCCAAAGATATCGCCACCTTTGGGTGATGGAACCATCGTGGCTAAAAATTCTGACACTAAACAATTTAAGTTGTCCCAAAGTGGCAACACATCCAAACAGTTCGTTAATAATGGCGAAAGTAAAACATGTAAATTGTGTCAGGCGAATGGTCACCTGACTAAGAATTGCTCTATATTTCCGAGTTCGGAGTCCAAAATAATTAGAGCCAGAGAATTAAAATTATGCCTCCGATGCCTCGGTGAGCACTCGGAGTCCTCATGCAAGGGGATTAAGGGGTTTCCTTATTCTTGCAAAAATTGTGGTTCGAAAAACCATTACACATTGATGTGTCCTAAAGGCTGTAAGATAAAACCAGATTTTGTTTTTTCCTCAAGGTAGACGGCAAACTGTGCGCCTACCGATTTACTACTATTATATTTGGGTTCAATGCCAGCCCTTTTATATTAAGCTTCATACTTAAATATCATATCAAAAAATACGAGGCAGACTTAGCTTCTATCAGATCAAACACATTGTATCAGTCCTGTAATCAAGATATCCATGATGATTAAGAGGCGCCCGGTCTATTTTTCCTGTCTGATAGATACGGGTAGCCAAAAATCCTTCTTTTCCAGAATAATTCTGGATCGTTTGAATCACTGCCATAATTTAAATACTGAGACGGTAAAAATGCCCGTCAATACCCTGGTGGGGGCTAAGTCCTTACTTCTTTCTAAGCTGAAGGTGTCCCTAAAATTGGGAGATCATCAGCCCTTCAACCATTCTGATTTGTTTGCTGAAGGGTTGAAATTAATATTTCACGTAAACAGGTTCGACGAAATTACGTCGAATATAATTAAAAGGGGGTATAAGCTTTGCCCGGATATTCCAAACTTAATGGATCTAATATTCTCGGCATCATTGGCCTGGATCTCATTCCTAGCATTTGTAATCTCAGTGTAATAAAGTGCTTGAGAGGGTCCGCTTGGAAGCTTCCCAATTACATAATTCCCTTCGGTGAAGGGTCAAGTTTTTTAAATCATAATGATGAAGCTGTGGGAAAGTTGCCAGTTTTTAATCAAGTTGTAAAAACACTACCTAAATGTCAGTCTTATTTAATTGACAGCGTGTTGAAGCCAATAGCCTCTTATGAGGATGTGCTTTTACCTTTCCTGGACGAGCCCGTAGTAGAGCGGGGAGTGGAAAAGTTTTTTTCGCTAGAGTCTATTGGTATCGACGATGCCAACCAGTTGACTTTAAATGACGAAGAAAAGATTGAAGCTTTCAGGGAGGCTATCGAGCTTAAAGATGGCAAATATTACGTCGAGCTGCCTTGGGATACCAACAAACTTCACAAAATAGAGTCTAACTACGTGGCCTCATTGCGAATAATGCATCGAGTGGCTCAGTCCTTGGAAAATCAAGGACTATATAAAGACTATTTGCGTGTCTTCAAGGAATATGAGAACTGCGGAATCGTGGAATCTTTCTACGTTCCCCCTGGGAATTACGAGAATTACATTTGGATTCCTCATAGACCAGTAATCAAAGAAGGTCAAGGTATAACCACGAAAATCCGTCCGGTTTTCAATTGTTCATTGAAACGTAAGGGTAGCGTTTCGATCAACGACGCCGCTTATGCAGGTGTCAACATGACTGCTTTATTGCTGGACATCCTTATAGCTTTCCGAAAGGAAAAATATGTTCTCTTGGGGGATTTGCGCAAAGCTTATTTACTGATAAGATTGAAATCCATTGAAGATAAAACCAGATTTTGTTTTTTCCTCAAGGTAGACGGCAAACTGTGCGCCTACCGATTTACTACTATTATATTTGGGTTCAATGCCAGCCCTTTTATATTAAGCTTCATACTTAAATATCATATCAAAAAATACGAGGCAGACTTAGCTTCAAGTACGATTTCCAACAAATTCTACGTCGACAATTTAGTCACTACGAATAGTGACTGTGCCGCTCTGACTCATGTATATGAGAAGGTACGTGAAAGACTCGGTGAAGCCAGGTTTGAACTCCAATGTTGCAACTCCAATTGCGAGAGTATACAAAATAAAATGTTGGAAGACGGAACTATTACGTCTCCTTCCCCCACCTATGAAAGGGTGCAGGGGTATCATTATTCGGTCCAAAGAGATACCATTAAACAGGTAATAGATGGCAATGCCAATACCAAACGCAAGATATTATCGCTGATTTTAAGTGTGTATGATCCATTATCACTGCTTCTTCCTGTGACTGTGCAGGGGAAGGTTATAATAAGCCAAATGTGGAAGAAAAAGCTGTCTTGGGATCAAACAATCCCTGAAGAGATTAAAGTCTCGTGGCAAGCTCACGCCTACGAGCTGAATAGTATAGAGGACCTTGAGTTTCCTAGATGTGCCATACTATCGGAATCCCCTGTTGAACTTATTTGTTTTAGCGACGCTTCTAAGCTCGCTTATGGGTTTTCTTTATACGCGAAGCAAGGAGCTCAGTGTTCCTTGATCTTCGCCAAGGCTAAAGTAGCTCCAATCAAAGGGAAATCTCTACCTGTTTTGGAACTGTTAGCTATATTTCTGGCGGTTAAGGTCATTCCTCAGGTTCTGCGAGCTTTAACGCTCACCAATATCAAGTCATTCTTTCTTGTGTCAGACGCACAAGTAGCCCTGTCTTGGGTATTGAATGGGAAGGCCGCAAAGAAAAACATATTTGTTGAAAATCGTGTGTCGGACATTAACAGAGCCATTGAGGAAATTAACCTCAAACATGGGGTAAAACCTAAATTTCGATATGTACCTTCGTTGGATAATCCAGCGGATCTTTTGACCAGAGGTATCACTGTTTCTAAGTTTAAACAAATTTTCAAATTTTGGACATGCGGACCAGAGTGGCTTAATCAAGAAAAAATATGTTGGCCCTCGTCCCCGTTGCCCTGTCTTAGCAACGGTAACAGAAAAGTGGTATCATGCACGTTCTCTGATGGAACTGCTTCTGACAAAATTCATTTGCCAATTGAAGTATCTGATTATTCCTCCTTGAATAAGGCAATTAATGTTTTTGAAAAAGTTATAAGATTTGGTGATAAATTGCGTCATCGAAAAACTGACACAGTCAAGAGAGCTAAATTGTTGCTCTTCTCGCACATGCAAAGGGAAGCATTTCCCACTGAAATTGTTTATTTAAAGCAACCTTCTAATAAGGCTGCTCCCCCTAGAGTCACGGCCCTTGGGTCATTCCTAGATGAGGAAGGACTGATACGAACTCAGGGACGTATTCAGAACTCCGATGTTTTCCCTTATGAAGTAAAATTTCCCATATTGTTAGGGAAAAATACCCATCTGACCAAATTGGTCATCATGGAGTCTCACCAGAATTGTTGCCATATGGGAGCAAATTCAACCCTTAGCAAAGTAAGGCTATCCGGGTTTTGGATCCCTCAAGGGAGGCAAGCGGTGAAGTCTGTTCTCCGCGACTGTGTTATATGTAAGAGAATCAATTCTCTACCGTATAAAGCGCCCTCCGGGTCTCAATTGCCTTCTAATAGAGTGAATTTTGTCCGACCCTTCAAGTGTGTAGGGGTGGATTTTACTGGACATTTTTTTGTCAAAAACAACAATGAGGACGTCAAAATGTACATCCTACTGTTCACGTGCATGAGTTTACGTGCAATCCATTTAGAGTTGGTATCAGACATGAGCGCACGCTCTTTCCTGTTGGCCTTCATTAGGTTTACCAATTTATTTGGCGTACCAACTCACATGTATTCCGATAATGCTAAATCTTTCTTAGCGTCGGGCATCATCTTATCGGACATATTTGAGTCTGATGAGTTTAGAGACCACTTCAAATCTACTACTATCGTTCATCATACGATCCCCCTATACTCTGCATGGCATGGTGGAGTATGGGAAAGATTAATCAAAACTGTTAAACAGTGTCTGTCCAAGTTATTGGGTAGAAGAAGGGTCGGTCATTTAGAATTCCTAACCGCCCTGTCAGATGTTCAAAAGGCCATAAATGACAGGCCACTAACATTTCTTTCAGCTTCGGATAGAAGTCTGGAAATTTTGACCCCCAATCATTTTTTGCAAACGGGATATCATCCCCGCCTGCTTATCAATCTTGGTGGTTCAGAGGACCTTTGTCCTGAACCTCCAAAGAGAAATTCATTAATATATTCCCTTGAATTAAGGGACGAATTCGTCAATAAATTTAAACGGATTTGGCACAATGATTACTTGCTCTCTATAAGAGAAGTAGACGCCCACATTACAGGAAATGACTCCTCAAAAATATCTGAGGGTGAAGTTGTTCTTGTCAGGGCTCCTAATAAGTCCCGGCCCTTTTGGGGGTTAGGTAAAGTTGTAAAACTATTAGTCGGAAAGGACAACCGTGTTCGCTCAGTCTCGGTGTTGAAGGACTGGGGTGTCCAAATTCATTCTTTGAAAAATATTTATCCTTTAGAGGTTAAAAATAATTCTGAACCTGCTTTAGCAGAATTTACAGAAGAAGGTGGCCCCTTCTTTTGCCCTACATGTTCAGTCGCCAACGATGGAACAAATCCCATGGTGTGTTGCGACTCGTGCAATGAGTGGTATCATTTTAGCTGTGTCGGAGTCGACCAGCAAGACACCATTGGGGAATGGGTGTGTCCGAATTGTACGGACCAAGTGTCGAGTTAAATCTTGTGATATTAATTCTCTAGGATTGATCGCGACAGTTTAGATGCGTCAACTCCTTCAAATTAAAAGCAATTTTGTGGGGTATGGATAAACCAACCCAAGTTCTAATAATTCATAATAAAAATTAAGGCTTGTTATAGCCTATAAATTCATAAATTTAAGGTTCATTATGGCCTAATAATACATAATAAAATTAAGGATCTTCATAGCCTAATAATTCATACATAAATTAAGACGCGTTATGGCCTAGAGAGATAGTTGCAAGTTCAGATTGGCAACAGACACTCACATTGATACATTGCTGTTATTGTGTTAATTTTAAGTCCTACGGGACCCAAATCCTTTCATTGTAATAATATGTTCAATAAGCGACAATCATCATTCACTTAAAAATAAAAAAGAAATGAATATCCATTTCTTTTTCTTCCTTTCTTTGGTAGAGTGTTAGAAATTTCAGGAACAGGAAGGCGTGTCTTATTCCGCTCAAGCGATTGTATTCTGCCAATGAGATTGCATGCACGTACACATTTTGTCGCGCCAGGTTTTGGCGCCAATTTAAATTAAATTTCAGATTCCATGTGGTGGCGTGGAGAGAAACACCTATAGGTATTTCGCTCTCGGTTCAATAATGAACCGAGTTCTACATAATTTTCATTCTAAGTAAAGAATGAATTGATGTGCCTGAGGCAACCTGTTTCTTTGAACAATATTCTTCTTCATCATTCGGCCGAATGAATGTCCGGCCTTTTTATTCCAGCTGAAGCATTGGAACCTTTATCGTTATCGGGCGAATCGCCCACAATGGACCTTACTTTCATTGGACCAGTCAAGAAGGAGTTCGTGCTTCATATTTGGATCTCAAGAACATTATCTTCACACCAGTGAAAAAACACCTAACACCGTATAACGGCTAACTACCCGCCATTTGGCAGAAGCTAAAGAGGTGCACCCTTTTGCAACCACGGACTCATTTACTTTCTCTTCAATAAAATATTATTTGGAATTTAAGGTGAGCCTTTCGTTGTTTTTCTTGTGTCTCTTTCATTCTGCCAAGGGCAAAAAACGTGTAAGAGAAATCTTACAGTATTCCACAAATGGAAAGTTCTTGGAAAGAAAATATTTTAATGGAATTTCGTTTTATTTTATTTTATTTATTTATTTATTTATTGCTGACTGTTATCCTCATCTTTATAGGTGTTGTTTTTTTTATCATGTTTCGGCCAATTCATCCTCTGGACTTCTTCAGGTGGTTAACTGTGACAAGATAGAAATGCTGAGTCTTGTAACTTTAATTACTGCCTTCCATAGTTGTTATTGTCTCACCACGTTTTGGCGAACTAAAAAAAATAAATAAATAAAATATAAAATTCCGTTTTGTTTTATGAAAACAGAGGAAGAAAGGAGTGTTTTTGCAGTGGTTATAGCTAGACGAGTTTTGGCTCTGGATATTTTTGATAAAGTAGGAAAAGACATCTGTGAGAAGGGAGTTGTAGAAAAGAAAAAATTGATCATCACCTACGAGATTTCGAAACTGATTTTGTACTATGCCAGGGGAAGAAAGAGTACTCTTGACAACCCCTCCCCAGATATGACAACAGTACTCCATCCTATGACGTATCTGACTCTTACAAAAAATAAAAGATTGTGCCAGGAGTGAGATACTTTCTGGAGCGATAGAACGATCCATCCATTTTCTTATCGATCTCAGTAATAGATTTGATGTAACTCTTCTATTTAACGTCAGGAGTGAAAGTCAGTCCTAGGAGCTTATAAAATCAGGGAGTTCCTTCAAGGATAGAGTCATTCATTTCGCTTGTAGCAAAACAAGTTTCGGGCGTTGGTATCGAAAGAAGAGTACCCCCCCCCCAGCACACAAAAAAGTTAACTGTAATGCTGATGAAAAGAAGTATCCGTCTCGATTATAATTAACGTTTAGGTGTGATAGAAGGTCCATCTGACTTTATCTATATATATAAAAGCGAAAATGTATGTATGTATGTATGTATGTATGTATGTATGTGTGTATGTTTGTGTGTCTGCTAAAAATTTTCGACAGACACGACGAAAATTCACAAACTCGGTATCATATCGAAACCTCATCCTTCGCTCGAAATATATTGAAAGATTGACCAAAAACGTTCATTTTTTTTCACCCCGAAATCGACAATTTTCGAGAGGGGGAGTCAACAAGTTCTACGCATGCGTCAGATGACGTCATGACCTGATTTACTTTAAATAGTTGAAAAAAATAGTTGTTCGTCGCGTTAGGTCAGTCGATTAGCGCGTTGGTTCGTTATCTAAATGTTTTGGGTTCGAATCCTGGTGTGAGATGTCTTTTTTTCTTTTTTTTTTTTCGATTTTTTAAATTTAAATATTGAACCAGTGTTATTTAAGCCATTTTTCACGTAACGTTCGTTTTTCTGGGTTTTTTTTTTTACTTCGCTTATCCACCCCCGACCACACACCCAAAACACCCGGGTACCTACCGATTTTTTAAATTTTAATATCGAAACAGGTTTATTTAAGCCATTTTTCACGTGTTCATTTCTGTTTTCATTGTTCGTTTGCCTTACGTTAGTTCCCCCCCCCCCGCTTAAGTTTTAACGTTGTTTTCTTTTTCTACTTCGCTTATAACAAACAAACCTGGTCATTGACGTCGTCATCGTCGTCGTTGTCACGCTCGACGACTTCCGGGCGTGCACCTGTCAATCTGGTCCTTACGAGTGTGATAAATAAATTCAAACATCTTTCAGTAACTCATTCTGGCTGGCCGATTTTATTTTCAAACTTCGCCTCAGGGCTTCGGGTTCGATCCTATCCCCCCTCCACGGTTTCTTTTTTATTTAACACCACACGCACCTACAAACACCCGGGCAACGCCGGGTACCCCCGCTAGTAGATAAATAAAACAGACAACAGACGATATTAGAAGTTAATTGAAATTACCTTTCATCTTGGGCTGCGCTGAAAAGAAATTAAAATAGGCAGTCTGTACGAAAAGGGACCAAGTAATTTTATTATAACGCTGGCAAGTTGGAAAGGCCTGTGCCTGTCAAGTAAACTTTTATTCATCAACCGGACATTATACTTTTGATACTCGACCTGTAGATTGTATAGTGCCTACCCTTTATTCGAAACTCAACCTCCCTTGTGCTTGATACTTGCCAGACCTGTATTCTTACCCGTATTGACTCTATTATTTAAGGAATATTGTCTTTCTCCAATTATTGAACATTTACATATTTTTCTGGGGTATTCCTTGTGTCACCCACCAACGTTATGTAAGTTACACACCATTTTCTTCTGTCTTAATATGATTCAGTATGATTTTGTTAGCAGTATTTAGATTCCTTTTTCCACCACATCTTTTTTTAAATTCTTTTATTTATTTATTTTTGTATTTATTTATTTTGCATGCTTCTCTATAAAAATGATGTGAATGAATATGTGTCTTCAAATCATTACTTGATTGTTTCGTTTTGTCTCTTGGTTGTTTGCTTTGTTCCTGATCTTTACACTTATTGCCTCGAATGTGAGATACACTCTCCTCCGCCATGCGCCTGTGTTCTGTTGTTGATATCGGTCTCAGAAACAAACAAATTGATTCCGGATTTTTACTTTTTTTTTTTTTTTTTTTTTTTTTTTTTTTTTGTTAGAATCATTGTGTATGGACGCTGTCCGAATGTGACAACGGATAACGACCGCATAAGCAAATGACTTCCCAATTCACACAAATTTTCACATATTCACATACTCACAAAATAAAGGCCAACACACACACACACACACACACAGTGTCACAATGCACTCATATTCACACACACACACTGATAATAAACAAGCACATCTAACACGTTTGTCTTCTTCTTAAATGCAGCATCCTAGAAACACGATGACTTTTAATTTTGCTAAACGAACAATTCATTCAATCCAAAAATATTTCACAGCTCTAATGTTATAAGTTTATAAATGTGTGTTTTCTCTATTTCATTGCTAATACTTTTTTAATAAATTCAGCGCTTGTTAAATTGTGATCCATTCTCAACCATTGGTATAATGTCTATTTATCCATTTTTATCATTCGCCATTTTATAAAAGTTCCCAATTGTCAGTGTGCATTTTGACATATTACAAAAACGCGACTGTCGCCAAAACCCTACCAAACAAAGAGTCATGCTACAAAAGAATGAACTTCGCGTTTCTCTGTGTCTCATTTTAACTGTGCAATTAATAGACTCATCCATAGGGATGTAGCAGAAATTATAAAGTCAGATGAAACAGAAATTGAGTTTTTCGAAAGAAAGATGCACCGTGCATGAGGGGAAAAAGGACACAGAATTAAAACCATCTATTACCATTCCCACTGTAAGATTTGCAGATGGAAGTGTGATGATTTGGGGCTGCTTTTCTGCAAACAGAGTTGGAAGAATGGAAATCATAAAAGAGAAAATGAATGCATCAAAATACATGAAGATTTTGTCAACACATCTGTCTGGTCCTGGATATGACCTTAAACTATATCCAGTGGTGAGGCCTCAGCTTGCAGGCTTTGGGGAGTGTGGAGCCACCCTTTAATTACCATTGCTTCTAGGTCCACTCTGATCCGGAGTGATAGTACCTGTTAGGGTCTCAACTATGGGTTAAATAGAATCCGACTTGAAAACAATAAATATATTCTATTAAAAAAATTTTCTTCAAAATTTTTGGATTCGGCATTAAATAACCTGAAAAGGGTTGATATGCCGTAAAACAAAAACAACCAATCAACCAACACATTTGTTAAAACCTGCTGCAGATTAAGGATTGGGCCGTTACTTTATCTTAAGTAAAACAATGATCGCAAGCACAATGCTAAAATAAATATGAAATGAATTAAGGTAATCGGATTAATTTATTTCTATAGTGACCTAGTCACTATAGAAATAAATTAATAAATAATACTCATCTCAATGAATTCCAATTAAGTAATATATATACCATTCGATACGGACCCGACTATGGAAGATCAGATAATAAATAAACGTGGATTTATAAGATCAAAAAATCCAACTTTGATCACCCTTCGGGGCCCGTGGCGTAGTGGATAGAGACGTTGAATCTCTATGAGTCCCGGTAAGAATTGTCTGAAGATAGCGGTTTCAATCCTACCCAAAGCCGGCAAGAGAATTATTTGACCTAAAAAATGGTGTGAATGCAGTTAGGAGATTTGACGTTCCTATCCTGTCGTGGTTAACACGTGACGAAGGCCAGAAGAATAGTTAGCTGAAACGTCGTGAAACAACAACTAAGAAAGATGAGAATAATAGTCCGCAATAAATTAATAAATGTGTTAAATACTTTTGCATATGGGTAATTTGATTTTTCGTTTATAAATAATTGTCAACTTAGTATATCTCCATTTTTGTGTTATATTTAGATAAATAATATACTTGTTCAAAGATTTGGTGTAAATTTCATTCAAATTCACTTGATACTTTTTGAGAAATACAAAAAAAACGATGTACCAAATACTTTTGCTGCCCACTGTATATGAATCCGAAATCAAACGAAAGACAATCCTTTGAATAGCAAACGATTAAATGCCACAATCGTTCGCCATTTTGGATAAGAAACTTGAACTTGAAAATAACCATGTTGTAGTTTGTCAGGAAGCAATACCATGGTATCATATTTCACAGATCGGAAATTCTTCGGAAGAAGCCATTTCGAAGACAATAAGCGAAAATTGAGTTTTGTTAAAAATATTTAAAAAATTAAAAAACAGAGAGTTACAATCGTAACAAGAAAGATAATTAATCCCTGCAAAACTTTGAAAATCTTAAACCAATTTAGTAAAAATCAACTTTCACTCATTGTCTTCGAAAACTGTTTTCATTAATGATTAAACCTTGTCGTTTTTCGTAACTTTTGGATATGGTCATTACTGCGACATTAAAATTAAGTAGATACAATTGGTTTTACTTGAAATTCAATATTTCGATTTTCGATTTTCACTATATATATATATATATATATATATATATATATATATATATATATATATATATATATTAGAATGTCTTTTTTTTTCAATTTCATTGTGAAAATAATTTGTTTGTTTGTTTGTTTTTTTCTTAATATAAATGAAATATAAAAAAATATGAAAATTTTGCCAAAATCTTTGAGTCCTTCCAGCTCTAGTCCACCAGCTCATAGCTTCTGCCCGACTAACACTATGAATTTAGGCAAGCCCGTTACTGCAGATATTCTAACTGTATCTCTGAACGTATATGCCATGCACTTTGACAGGATACGATGTTTTTTTTTTAATGAAAATCACACCGTATAGTATTACTGGACGAATACTTAACATAATTAAATCTTTCTTAAATAAAAGAAGAATCCAGTTTATCCTCGATGGTCGTACGTCAAAGCAACATGAAATAAATGCGGGTTAAAAAGAGAGTCGCCAACCTGATAGGTCCCGAACTATCAGCTAGGCTTCAACTTCTGTCCATCGACGAAATGTTGTATCCCTCTGCCTGTTTTACAAGTATTTTAATGGTAGATGCTCCAACGAACCCATCTTGTACCCCGACAATCTGACAAACAACAAAATTCCACCCCCTACACAGTAGAGATCTCCAGGTGTAAGAAAACTTCTTCTCTAGGACTGATAGACTGGAATTCTCTTCTGAGTCCCTGCTTCCCCAACTGTACTGATATGCAGAAGTTCAAGTGTAATGTAGACAGACATCTTACTGCTCAACTCCCTACATACTATCCCTGCAAAGTATGTCCCAGATAGTAGTCCCCTACATCAAGGTGACGCTGTGCCTTGTTTGGGGTGAAAATGGAATTGTAAAAAAGCGCCAGTAGCGGTCGGTTATTGTCTGCTTCTTGTTTTCGTGGCTAGATGGGTACGGTACACCTATAAACGACCATTTATATTTGAAATCATATTTTATTTATTGAATCACAATTATTTGGACATCCTTTTTTTTTTTTTTTCTTAACTGAATCACTGCTGGTTGAGTCATCAACAGAAGGGTATAAAAAATCCCCTCCTTCTCAAAGCAGGGCCTTATATTACGTATTACATATTTCATCCTCAGCAACTGATCTTTTTCACTTCATTTATTTTAAGAAAAGATTAAAATTATCAAGTTGTTTACGGAAAAACGGAAATGCAATCTAAAGAATTTTGAAAGTTCGTTTTAGTACTTTTTTGCATTTCTGATCGCAATAATCGATTAATGAAAATATAAGTAAGTTATGCAAACATATAAACTTTTAGAGAATTAATAAATAAAATATATTAATTAAATAAGTAAAAGTAGTAAATAAAAAATCTAAATTAGTTTGTCGTTGCTGTTGTTGCCGTTCTTGCCGTTAAAATTTTTCAACTTCATCTGGTGTCGCTTGCGTGTCTTTCTTCTGATAAAATGCGTGTGTGCAACTGGATCAAAATAACAGCTAAGCGACATCAGGGCGAACTGATATATTGAAGCAGGAGAACAATGACAATCTAGACTGACAGCTCTCTCTCTCTCTCTCTCTCTCTCTCTCTCTCTCTCTCTCTCTCTCTCTCTCATGTACAGGATTGCCGCCTGAACTAATTAACCGATCATTACTTTTATGAAATTTTAACAATAGACCTCAATTAAATAAATAAATATTTCTTAAATTCCAGTTTATTTGGAGTATTTTAGAGGGTTTTATATATATATATATATATATATATATATATATATATATATATATATATATATATATATATATATATATATATATGAGCGCAACCTCTTATTTGAAAATAAAATTTGACCCATTATAACTCGCAAAATTCTCTGAATATCAATTTTTCTTAAATCTAGAATGAAAAAAATATGTAATGGTTTTTGATAAAATTTCAAATAATGATGTTACACTCATATGTATCTGTAGAATGCCATCAGGACCCGTTTCCCGGTATTGCCCTCGGTAATATAGGAGAATACTAAAAACAATATCAGTATTCTTTTATTTAATTAATGCATGTATGTATTTTTATTGAGTGGTCAGTAGTAACCTCCATTGCTCGCCATATACTCGCTGATGTCATAATATTGCGTGTACTTTACGACGCTATTTATAGGCATTGTGTATTTAAAGAGTAAAATATGAATAATGGAAGTAACATCTAATACTTTTTTTAAATATATGAAAATGTTTACTCAACATTCTACGGTTAAAACTGAACATTTGGAAAGAAGGGAATTTAAATCATTTTAATGTTTTAATGAAATTGAATTCATTTTAATGTTTTAATGGAATTTAATTCTTTTCTAGAATGTTTTTTGTGCGTTGTAATTCAACAGATATGTTAATGAGACTTTCAACAGTATATATTAATTAGTTTTTTTTTTTGTTTCAAAACAATAATTTTGAATTTATTTGTAGTTTTTATATACAAATTCATTGTAAATATAAAACAAAAATAATTGCAATCTCGGTATGTATAATGTTAACATTCTGAAGGGTTGTATTATATTTTGTTCAGATTTCATAAAATGAAATATGGGTACAACAAATATTTCATATTATTTTCGAGAACTGCATTTGAAATATAAATTAATTGAAAATTGAATAAGTATCGAAAATTTCGTGAAAATTTGACCATTATTTGATTTTTGGCAGATTTATAAAACACATATATACCTGCGCATTAAAATTGGTCACTACACAAGAACATTGTTTTAAGGCGTCGATAATATAAACACGATTTTATCTCGTATTTTCATTATTTTCCTAAGCTAGATTTTTTTTTATTATTAGCAGTTTATTTAAGGCTTCTTCTTTGAATGGTACAAAAGTTATAATGATAACATTAACCTATATTAAATTACATCGTCTTACACATAGGGGCAAATTCTATGATGCGCCTTTGAATGTATGTCGTGATCAGTGATTTAGAAAATCTATATTCCTCTAGAAAATAAATTTTGAAAAACTGCATGTGTAATAGAAACGCTGAAAAGGGAAATTGTTGAGTAAAAATGAAGATGCCGGCACACGAACTTTCCGTAAAAAAATTGGTCTTCCCCACCACAACCACACACGCACACAAAAGCAATAAAAAATGTTAACGAAGTAGTATAGGATAATGCTGAAACAATTGGTTATTCGTTTTTCATACTGTTTCTGTGAAGGAGAAATCATTCTAAATTGGTGTAATTGTAGTGAAAAAAAATTGTGATATTCATCATGAACATTTGGGTTCTGGTGGGGCCCGGGAAATTGGGCAATAGGAAAAACGGGCAATTTTGGTAAAGTAGGAAAATTGTGAAATCATGGAATATATATCGATTGTAAATAGATTTTAGAACCGTTCTTGTGGGTATATATATATTTTTAATACGATTTGTCCCCCCCTAAAAAAGGGGTAATGTAGGTTTAAAGCTACTAAAACTGTGTTTTCTAAATGTCTAAGAAAATGGTTATCTTTTCCAATTATAACAATAAAAAAGTAGTAAATTAAATTGCAATCACAAAATTAAATCCATCATAATGCACGTCGGTGTCTTTGTAAATAATTTGGTCAATTTCATATACTGCTAATAGTTGAAAAAAAAATCAATCACTTTTTCACTGTTCGAAATTTGAAAGGAAATAAGAAATCTTTAAACTATCGAATAAAAAGTCAATTTACTTTTTGAAATCTTGAAAATTTAACATGTACTTATTCTGTACTTTCACCTAATAATAAGCTCGATTTTCCCTTGGAATTGTCATTAGTTATGTTATTATTTTAATCTAATTGAAAGTAATTTTTTACTCGTACCATTTGTATTTACATATAGTTTATCCTGTGTAAACAAATAGCACGGTCCGTATTCTGCGGGAAGCACGTTTTAAAAAGAATAGAAAAACAAATCAATTTGGATTGAAATCTGTCAAAGGTCTAAAAATTAACGTATTTAACGCTAATTGGAAAAATGTCGTATTCTTTGTTTGATTTCGTGAGAAATATAAGTAAATATCACGTATATATAATATAACGTACATATTTCATGTTATTGGTAAACACAACGGTCCGTATGATTACAACTTAACTAGTTTGTTTTTTCTATCTCTGCGAGAAATATAAAAGTAAGCGATGATTTGAGATTACAGGAGAGGAGTGAATTTCATCATGGTAAAAACCTTTGCTGCTATCTAAGTGTGATTCTGCATTTGAGAGAGTACGCCTACTAAAATAAAAAATAACTATTATTAAATAGCGACAAAATGTATGTATTGTTGGCTAGAAAAACGCTTTAGTAGTAATTGCTAGTGGTGTGCGTAAAAGTTGTGCATAAGAAGTGTTTTCTTATTTTTCTATAATGTCAAAGGTTAAATTTAAAATGTCGCTATTGGCTTTATATATAATATTATTAATTGTCAGTTATTGTATATTAATAAAGATAGTTTCGAGTATTTTTTTTTATTATTTTATTAAATTACGAGGTGCCTTCAATAAGTTTCCAAACTTTTTTCGTATGGGCACTTTTATTTATAGCACACACATGAAACTCTAGTTCCCTTCCAAGTAATCTCCTCCGGCTGCAACGCACTTGTTGTATCGTTCCAATAACTTCTGGAAGGTCCCATGGAAGTCCTCTTGCATGAGCGTCCCAATGACCTTCGTTACAATCTCTTTCATCTCCTAAATTGTCTTCTAAAGTTTTCCTTTAACTTAGGAAATAATTAAAAGTCACAAGGAGCAAGATCTAGACTATATGGCGGGTGAGGAACTGTCTTGATGCCCATCTTGTTCAAATAGTCTGATCTTCTCTGAGCACCCTTGGGACAAACTTCATGCAAATCTTTCACATCTTCAGTTCCTTGCGAATAATTGTGTGTGCAGTTCCAGCACTGATATCAAACTGCGCACTTATTTTCTCTATAGACATACGACGGTCCTTATTCATGAAATTCTTTATTTGGCTAATCAACTCTGGTGTTTTGACTTCCTTACTTTTCCCACACCTCTCACCATCCCTCACAAACTCCCTACTTTCCTTGAATCTCATGCCACTCAAAAACTGACGCTCGATTCATGCAAGATGGCCCAAAAGCAGTCCGAAGCATTCAAAACGTTTTTGTGGCATGTTTCCAAGTTTAAAACAGAATTTTATTGCATATCATTTTTCTAAAGAGTTCTCACATCTAGATTGCAGTTTTTAAATTCACTAGTTTTGACACTTCGTGCTATTAACTAAATTTCACTTTGAATCATGTGTGTGTGTGTGTGTGTGTGTGTGTGTGTGTGTGTGTGTGTGTGTGTGTGTGTGTAAAGCAGACACTGTTAAAAATAACAGAGCTTCTTATTTATACCATTTTTATGTTTTCTATTTTTCTGATGATATTCCAAAATAATCTATGTTCCATATGTGTCACGAACGTTTACGATTCTTCGTCGAATCAGCATCAAGTAAAAAAGAAAGTGAACAAAAGAGCTCGAGAAAAGAAGAGAATTTCAAGAAGAAGCTGTGAAGCAACTCTGAAGCAGGCGTTTGTAGACAGACGCCAGGTTAACGTCCTCAAACTGTTCAGAACAGGCAGTGACTACCTAAATTCCGTGATGCCAAAATTAACGTCATGTGATAAAATTATATTTCGTTAAGCATTTGAAAATATTATTACTGGCTATACACTTTTGTTACCGCACTATTTTTAAATGTTTTTTTTTTCAGCTTAAATTTATCGTTATCTTTTTTTATTATTAAATTGTTAGGTGGAAGCACAGACTAGTTACAAAACACCCTCCCCTTCCCATGTTAAAAATGGTTTTCAAAATAATAACGTTATTATTTCAGCACGGTAACAAAAGTGCATAAATACCAAGTATTGTTACCCCATTTGGGCTGGTGCATCTGCCACTAGTTTCTCGCTCCTAGACAGGGTTCAAAAAATATGTCGCCAACCTAATAGTTCCTGAACTATCAATTAAATTCCAACCTCTGTCCCATCGCCGAAACGTGGCATCCTTGTGCCTGTTTTACAAGTATTTCAATGGCAAGCGCTCTGACAAACTTAACGCACAAGTACCCCTTCGACGGCAATACCCTCGATAAACCTGACAAGTAGCAAAATTCCACCCCTACACTGTAGAAATCCATAGATGCCGTAAAGCTTTTTACTCGAATAGCTATTTCCCTCGGACTGCTGCACTGTGGAATTTCCTCCCGGGCCCTACTATCCTTACTGTATTGACATGTACAATTCCAAGTGTAATGTCAACAGACATCTCGCTGCCTAACTCTCTAAATAGTATCCCTGCAAATCTGGTCCGAAATAGTAGTCCCTCATAACTAAGTGGCTCTATGCCTTGTTTGGGGTGAAATGGCTATAAAGAAAATTGTTTCATCACCCAATCCACAAAAAGTTTAAACTATTTTCTGTCTTGTTTGTTTTTTTTTTTTTTCATTTTATTTCCAAACTCATCAATTATATTTAGCATTGTTAGTTTTCCTTCTCTGTAACTCTTAAAGAAGTAAAACTGCAGGAGTAGCTCGCAGTTGCAAGCATTAGATTACATTGAATGTGTGCAAGCCCGGGTGAAACAGGCGGCACTATTCAACAATGTTATTAGTTTACTAAAACAACATAACATAAGGGCGTGTAACTCTTGCTATAATTTTTCTTCGTCCGATTTTTATCATATCTTACATATCTCACATACTTAACTGAAGTCTCTAGTGATTTTTCTTTTACAAGGGTTATTAAGTCCAAATGCCAATCGAGGATAAATGTTAATGAGTCTCAGATGGTCGGCGTGACAACACCATGATAATCATTAATGGTGAAAATTGTTAGCATTTGATTATTTAAGGGGTTGCCCAATAATAACTTGTTTACATTGGACTTGAAAACAACTACGTTAAATTCAGCTGATTTCACACAGACGGGCAGCTCTAGGAAATAAAGTTTTGCTTATGAATTTTCGTTTAGGTTTAGGCACCGATAGAGAGTAAGGGAAACTATTGGCAGTTGTTGTAGCTTGACGAGTGTTTTTAGAGAATGTTTTACAGGAGGAACCAAATAAGTTAAGAATATGTTTTCTCTTGTTTCTAAGATGCGTGTATTTTTTTATGTCTTAGTTTATTTGTTTAATGTTTAACGACCTCATCAACCACACTAGGGTCATTTGAAGGCCAAAGATGCGTGTGTTTTCTTTATTTTACCAGTTTATATGTGTTACATGATAAGGGCTGTCCCCTTTTCATGTAAGTATAAAAATGGAGAATTTAGTTTAAAATGAAAATTAAATAGCAATAGACAAATTCGAACCTCGTAATTTAGTTTAGAAATAGATTACGTGTGACAATTTAAAAATGTAAAACAAACATTTGTTTAGAATATAGATAAATATTTCAAGGAAAGAATGTTAACTATCAAGTTTGTTATGAAATTTTAAATTGGAAGAATGCAGCTTATAAGATAATGTTTTAACATATTGGAAAAATAGGTTACTGAGAAATAGGAAAAGTTTTGGACACGTATGTCCAGAGCACGTGAAAGAAGGCACATGTTTTAACATGTGTATGACGTCACGGAAAATAGAAAGATCTAGGAATAGAGAAAAACTTTAGAGTTAGTCAGTCAGTGAGAAAACTCGGAGGGAGACAGTCAGGCGTCTAGGAGCGAGACGTCACTTCAAGGAAAAATGTGAGACTTTGAATTCTTGGTGATGGAACGGCCGGTCATGACGAAATAAACCATTATGTGTTTTGTAAAGCTCGTCTTGTGTCTTATGATTCTTACAAAAAGGTAAAGTGGAATTGTCTTATATATTTGTGTTATATGTCTTTACATACAAGTCTCAACATCATCATGTCCGAACTGTCTGAACACTATCCCTTCACTCCAAGAGTCTCTTCTTCTTCTACACAAGAAAAGAATGAACATTTAGTATATAAGAATCTTATAACAGGAACAATCTCTCTAAGTCTCTCGTGCAACAACTAAAACAACTTCTCTCTCTCTCGCTCTCTCTCTCTCTCTCTCTCTCTCTCTCTCTCTCTGAGTCTTTCAACATCCCCTCTAAGCATCTCTCTCTAAGACTCTCAATTAAAGAATATGAAATGTAATTTGACTTTATACTATTTTTAGATTTTGTCCAATTATTTTTAGGAAAATTTATATATCTTTTATTCCTACAGTGCTGAAAAGTTTTTCTAAATTGTTTACTTTGAAGAACTGAGATCTTATTGTTTCGAAGTTTTTACATTCAGTTAGTATGTGTTTAATTGGTACACATAAAGGGGGATCTTCTCCTTTTATTAAGTGAGTGTGCATTATATTGTTTTTGATAGCTATATATATATAGGTGAAAACAAGTACACCACTGCATACCTGCATGAATAACAAACATACATGAAAGTAAATTATAGAACTGTTGTACATTAAGGAGCGGGAGGAGGAGAAATCTCGTTCGGTTATGACGTCACACACAAGAAGAGAGGTCTGGTAAACTCTTTCTCCAGCTAGACTTTTTTTTTACAAAGGAGTCACCACTTACCAAAGCCCGGGGGCCATTCAAGGATAAGAGTTAATGAGTGTACAGTAGTCAATGGGAAAATGTCGTAGTAATCATTAGTAGTGGAAAATTGGCTAATTGGATTATTTAAAGAGATGACTCATCAAGAACTTGTTTACGTTGGACTTGAAGACGACCATGTTGTTGGAAAGCAGGGAAACGTAAGAGTTCCACATGTGTGCAGTTATAAGAAAGAAGCTTTGTTCATGGAATCTACGTTTAGGTTTCGGCACAGGTAAAGAGTGTGGGAAATTATTGATAGCGGTTTCAGCTAAAATCAAAGTAGCCATCTCAGGAGGGGGAAAAATGGCTAGAGTGAGTAGATCAAAATGGCGGTTAGTACAATGAACCACAAAATGTTTTCTCTGGTCAAAAGAACAATAAAAGAGTTGAACCATGACATCGAGTTGTATCATATTTACAATCGACACTTGACAACTAACTTCGGCCAGGAATAAAAAAAAAACATGGGAAGTCAATCTTTGATGTATTTATGAATGATGTCCGAAAGAAGTGTTACCATTTCAACACTTCTTTCGGACATCACATAGATACATCAAAGACTGAGCTTCCCATGGTTTTTATACCTGGCCGAAGTTGGTTGTCAAGTGTCGGTTAAAATCCGTTTAAGTGCGGGAGTCGCTGCATTTCGACAACATCCACACATACACACATACACACATTCCCCATTTCAACAATCATAATTCTAATTTAACACGTATAAATCGATGGTAATTCGACAATTCATGCCACTGAATTCTAAATGGAAATTTTTAAAAAAAAAGGCAACGCCTAAAATCCACGATAATTTTATTTTGTTTTGTATTTTCTTAAAATATTTATTCCGCCATAATTTTCTCATTTTCACAGCTTTGCTTCCCGATGGATTCCACTTTTTCATTGCAATCTTCGCGTGCAATGAAGAGTCGTGTCTGTCAAGTGTTGTTGGTTGCTGTTGTTTGTCGACGGCGCTCGATGTACGAATATGCAGTGTTTGTAGGGCAATTATTACGATTCTTGTGAAAAATGACCGAAAGAAAGGTTACAATTTGCTAGAAAATCAATCATTCAGCATTATAACACTTAAAGTTAACTCTACAACTTTATGGATATCATTCAAACACGGTAGTGCTTGAAAATATGGTTAAGTGCCAGATTTAGTCATTTAGAACTGCTTTAAAGCTTCACCGCTCACTCATTTTTCGGCCAAATTTCAAACAATTATTACAGTTCTCAGCTATATTGTGAAAAAAAAATTCAATTTTCGTTCAGTAAAAAAAAAAAGTTGTGATGAATTTTCTGGTGTTCAAAATCGTAAAAATATGTAAGGATGTGAGCGACGTTTTTTATGATTGGTTTCCCTAGCAACCAACTCGCTTCAGCGACTACTGTTGCTACTAATTCACTGCTGTTGCGAAAAGAGAAGTAACAAGTGATACAGAAAGAACAAGTGAATTTATTGGAATCCTAGAAAAATCATGGATTACAATAGAAAAATGCGAGCATGGAAAGTAATATAGTTAAGCTTAAACATGGAAAAGTAAAGAACTAGTTGTTAAAATTGGAAAAGAAAAGGACAAGATATTCTAGTAAAAAAATATAATAAATTTATAACTTAAAATATTGTAGCATTAAGAACTTCTTTTTTAAATTTAATTTATAACATTATATAATCAATTCTTAATGTTACAATATTCTAAAATGTGGTTCCTGTTCACAGTAAGATAACTAGCATAGTCTTCCGTTTTATAAAAAAACGTCAACACTCTTAAAAAATAAATTTATCGAAATTCAATCTTTCCGTATCATTTCAGGCGTGGTGATTGAGTCGTTAAGTGATTCCGACGAACGCTAAAAAGCAAATGTCTATGATTGCTTACACTCTTTCCTCTTTCGCTTCCTTGGAATTTGCTTTCTTCCTCACTTCCGAAGACTAACAACTTATAAAATGAAGGCTTAAAACAAAGTATTTTCAATCAATTGAAACCTTTTCAAGCTCCAAAAAGTAACACCTATACGTGAAAGTATTGAGCCAGTGTGTGTGTGTGTGTGTGTGTGTGTGTGTGTGTGTGTGTGTGTGTGTGTGTGTGTGTGTGTGTGTGTGTAATCGTTCATTTTCTTCGTTCGCTAAAACAATTATATCTCTATTCATAGTAAATGTCGGGCGTGGTTCTTGGCTAAACACAAAAACGTTCCATGATGGCCTCTACCAAAGCCAATGACCATGCCACACAGACTCGATCTGCAATCCTCCTCCAGAATAAGGCGAGGAGACAAACAACTAAAACACTTTTCTCGTCTACGTAACCTTTTTCCTACAGCAGAGACATTGCGAGCCTGTCTCTGCTTTATCTCTATTTTCATAGCAAGTGCTCGTCTGGGTTCCAATTTATGATCCCCCCCCCCGCCTGACCTTTCACGAAAAACACTCGTCCAGCTGAAGTCACTATCAATAATTTCCCTCATTCTTTATCTCTGCCTAAACCTAAATGTACATTCCATGAACAAAGCTTCTCTCTTAGAACTACACGCATGTGGAACTCTCTTTCGTTTGCCTGTTTTCCAGCTGACTACAATATGGTCGTCTTCAAGTCCAACGTAAACAAATTCTTGATGAGTTGTCCCTTTAAGTAACCTAATTTGCCAAATTTCCACTACTAACGATTACTACTGTTGTGGTGGCAACCACTTATTTGCATATGCGAATAACATAACACTATAAATGGCAAGCCTAGGTTGGCCTTGGTGTGTCTTACTCAAATGCCACCGGAAGTGACGCCGAAGAGCGTACATGTCCTCCCACCAAGACTCTCTGACTCGACACCGTCATTTGTACATATTGTAAATATACCTTTTCTTTAATACACTTATTATTGCGTTATCTTGTTGTTTGCGTCTTCATTGTATTTCCTTACTAATTATTGTTCAACCTTGCAACCACAACAGTTGGCGACGAGATATGAAGCGTCAAATATAACAGTTTGACGAAGAACTATTTTAAAAAAAAAAGAAAAAAGTACAACGCAAAGGTTGACCATTTTTTTTAAGGAATGCAAAGTGTTGACGAGCAAACGGATTTTACGCTAAAGAGAAGTTTCAACTCAAGTGAAAAAAAAAACTCTAACGTGGCAAAAGCGACAATTTACGCCGTTTTCTGGGAATCGGACTTGCAAACGAATGTAAAAGTGAATTTTTGTTTTTTCGCTACACGACAAATCTTACTAAAGGACCAACTTGCAAACGAAAAGCGAACTTTGTTCTGTCGCAAAAACAACAGGTCAGACCCGTATTACGAAAAGCAAGGAAGTAACCTACGAAAAAAGTTCACCAGTGGATTCTAATTACTGTTCTCCGTAAACAAAACAACAACTAAAGGACTTTTTAATTAATGTTTTGGTTGACGTCGGTACTAAAAGGAAATACCACAGCTAAAACTAAAATTCAAGGAAAGGATTTTTTTTCTTGAAGTTGTCACTGAATAACGGATAATACAGTAAAACGTCACGGAATAAAAAGGTAATCTCAATTTAAGAGGTATTTTAATTACTAAAATACTAGAGAAAAAAACTCAAAGAACTAAAGGTACTGCATACATTTATTCAATTGTGACTCGATTAAAAAAAAACAAAAAAAACTTTTATTTTGTAGAAAGAGTTACTTATTAGTAAGTGCCTAAAAAGCGGAAAGTCAATTCCATTTCGTGATTCCAGATAAACCTGTTTTATTTTTTTTTTTTTTTTTGCAGCGTGACTCGCAAAAAGAATATATTATTGCAAGCAGCGATATTATTATTGAAAACAGGAGCTTACAGCAATTTGCTTTTTTGTTGTAACCCAAACCGGTGTATATTGTACATGGTACAATATTTTTTAACTACACACTAAAAAAAAAGAAAAAAAACATGGAAGACTTATCAAAAATGTTCATGCAATTTTTACAAGCACAGGCTGAGCGGGATGAACGCAGACAAGCTACACAAAACGAGCTTTTGCAAACACAAATACAGGCACAGGCTGACCGCGAGGAAAAGAGAGGACAGATTATTGAAATGGCAGCAGGAACAAGAAGAAAAGCAGAAAATGTCACAATTAAAGCCGAAAAAACTGCAATTGGAACAGGAAGAAAGGCATAAGAAACTACAATTGGAATATGAAGAAAGACAAGATGAACGTTTTGCTAAAACACTGGAACTACTAAAGAGTAATCGAGAAAATGTCGATAGTGTTAATTTCTCCCATACAACTATTTTTAATAGCATGGACACATTTCATTATGTGCCTGAGGAAGAGAAGAATTTTGAAGCATACTACAAAGATACGAGGATGTTTTTCAACTGGACTGTAAAAATTGGCCAAATAGTCAGAAAGTGAGCCTCTTACTCAGAAAATTAGGTGCATCAGAACACCGCAAATTCGTAGATTACATATTACCTAAAAAAACTGCGGAATTAGAGTTCATGGAAGCTGTAAAATTACTAAAAGAATTATTTAATCCAAATATATCTCTTTTTCATAAGATGGCTGTGCATGAATCTAAGAAAGATGGACAACCAAGATTATTTGACATACGCATCAGTTGTCAATAAAAACTGCGATAATTTTAAGCTTGCAGAACTAACGGTAGAAGATTTTAAATGTCTAATCTTCGCTCAAGGGTTAGTTTCCACGAAAAATGCAGAAATACGCAGACGAGTGTTGTCTAAGCTGGAATCTGAGCAAGATTTAACCCTCCAGAAACTAGCAGAGGACTGTGAAAGGGCCATTACACTAAAAAAGGATTAAAAAATATAGAAGAATTCGGAGTGGCATATGTAAGAAAAGTTAGAAAACCATACGCACCAACCAAGAACTTTACAAAGAAAAGCAATGGAACGGGATATTCCAAAGATAATAACCATAAATATAGTACAGAATATAACAAGCCTCTTCCTAGATATAACTGTAAGAGATGTGCAGAAAAGCATTGGGAATCAGATTGTCCTTATAAGAAGAAAAAATGCTACATTTGTAAGAAGGTGGGACACAAAAGCAATTGCTGCAGATATAAAGATTACACCAGAAAGAGAGTACAGCAAACAAAATCAAATACAAAATTAGACAAAGATCGGCGAAAATACGTAAAAGTGGAAATATTTAAAACATCAATAAAGTTACAACTCGACTCCGGCTCCGATGTTTATATAATAAACCTGAATACGTGGAAAAAGTTGGGAAAACCGGTCATGATGAAAACTAGTAAAGCAGCCCGGACGGTAACTGGTGGTGGTATAAAATTTGAAGGAGAAGTTGTCCTCCCGATAAAATTGAAAGGGATTTCGAAGAAATTAAAAATATTCGTACTAAAAAATAGTGAAAATCTGTTTGGAATAGATTTAATTGAGAAATTCGGACTATGGGATAAGCCAATCAATACATTCTGTAAAAAATTAGAATGTTCTTCTCCAACAACAGTAAATATAAAAGACGATTTAAAAGAATTATTTCCTGAGGCATTCACGACTAACTTGGGTCGCTGCAATAAATTCAAGGCCTCGTTTGAACTTAAAGAAAACGCCAGCCCAATTTTTAGAAAAAAGCGAAATGTTCCGTTCGCTGGGTTGGAAAAGATTGATAAAGAATTAAATAGATTGGAACAGACGGGAATTCTATCAAAAATAGAACACAGCGAGTGGGCAGCCCCCACCGTATACGTAAAGAAAAAGAATGACGAAGTTAGAGTGTGCGTAGACTTTTCGACCGGGGTCAACTCCCTATTAAAAGATCACCATTACCCCCTACCAAGCCCAGAGGAAATATTCACGAAGTTGAATGGGGGTAATATCTTCTCCAAGATAGACTTGAGCGACGCGTATTTGCAAATACCGGTCGAGGAGAATTGCTCAAAAATACTATGCATCAATACGCATAAGGGATTATACAAATACAACCGATTGCCTTTTGGCATTAAAGTAGCGCCTGCCATCTTTCAGAAAGCGATGGACACCATGCTAAGTGATATTGAGTGCGCATGTGCATACCTGGACGACATTGTTGTCAGGAGCAAATCCCTAGAAGAACATAAGGAACATTTGAAACAAGTATTTACTCGAATACAAGAATTCGGCTTTAAAGTAAAAGAAAGTAAATGTGACTTTTGTATGAGCGAGATTAAGTATCTTGGACACATAATAAACAGACATGGACGACGTCCAGACCCAGACAGATCTGCGGCAATAAAAAATATGCCAGCACCCGATAATGTAACAACCTTGCAGAGTTTCTTAGGACTCGCAAACTATTACCAATCTTTTATTGAAGGAATGCATAACTTGCGAGCCCCCTTAAATAATCTGCTTAAAAAGGATACACCGTGGAACTGGACGCAAGAATGTCAAACCGCTTTTGACAAAATAAAGAGCGCACTAACATCCGAATTATTCTTAACGCACTTTAACACAAACTTAAAAATAGTCGTCGCTAGTGACGCTAGCTCCTACGGCTTAGGAGCATGCATTCAACATATTATGCCGGATGGGTCTAGAAAACCAATAGCGCACGCTTCGAGAACGCTGATACCAGCCGAAAGGGCATATTCACAAATCGAAAAAGAAGCGTTGAGCATAATCTTTGCCGTGACTAAATTTCACCGATATTTATATGGTAGACAATTCATACTTGAAACCGACTATAAACCGTTAGTCACGATCTATGGATCAAAAAAAGGATTGCCGGTATACACCGCAAATAGATTGCTGCGCTGGGGTACAATACTACTTAATTACGATTTCCAGCTACAACATCTAGCATCAAAAAAGATTTGCCATGCGGATGGACTGTCAAGACTGATACCACAGAAACACAATCTGGAAGAATCAGTCATTGCAGCAATTCGGACAAATGTTGAAGTAAAAAATATGGTAGCAAACATCATTAAGGAACTACCCGTAACTTTGTCGGACATTAAAAGGGAAGCCGAGAAAGACGAATATATAAAGGACATAAAAGAGAAAATTATAACGGACACAAAGGTGCAGGAAGTTTTCTCCATATGTGACGATGTGTTACTGTACAGCGAGAGAGTGGTAATTTTTTTTTTTTTTTTTTTTTTTACACAGTGATCACCACTTATCAAGGCCCGGAAGCCACTCAGGGATAAGGGTTATTGTAAGCACATTACGTTAGTGAGGAGATTTGCTGATATGTTTACTTAAGGGGGCGGTTCATTAGGAATTTGTTAACATTGGACTAGAAGACAACCAAGTTGTAGTCCGGAGGGAAGCAGGCAGACGGAACAGAGTTCCACAGGCGTGCAGTTCTAAGAAAGAAACTTTGTTCATGGAATCTGCGTTTTGATTTAGGCACAGATATAGAGTGGGGGAAATTTTTCACAGTGGATTCAACTAGACGGGTGTTTTTCGTTAAAGATTGGCGAGGGGGGACCAGAGATTGGAGTTCAGATGAGCATCTGCCATGGAAATAACGATAAAACAAGGACAGGCTCGCAACGTCTCTTCTGTGGGAGAGAGGTTGCAGGGTAGAGAAAAGGGCATCCCCCACTAAGCCACAAAGTCTATTTTGTACTCTGTCAAGGCAGGATAGGCTGTTTTTAGCAGCCCCTGACCAGATATGGCAACAGTATTCCATCCTTGGACGTACTTGGCTTTTATATAGATAGAAAATTGCATCCATAGTGAGATATCTTCTGGAACGGTAGAAGGATCCCACCATCTTTCCAGCGACCTCGGCAACAGATTTGATGTACGTGTTCCATTTCAGATCAGGAGTAAAGGTCAAACCCAGAAGCTTGTCAAAACACGGGGCCTCACCCAGATGAGAGCCATCCATCACAATTGATGCCAGATGGGGATCAGAGCGTTGATGATGTAAGGATAGGAGTTTGGTTTTGGATGCATTAAAGGTAACCAGCCACATCTTCCCCCACTGAACCATGCGCTCGAGATCAGAGGAGAGAGAATCAGAGAGAACTTTGTCATTTACAGCCTTTGATGTGTTGCCGTAGATGGTCGTGTCATCAGCATAGATGTCAACGAATGATTTAAGTATGTGTTTAGGGAGGTCATTGATGTAGATCAGGAAGAGAGTTGGGCCCAGGATTGACCCCTGAGGGACTCCAGCATTTATATTGCAGGCCTCCGATTTTTGTCTATCTACCACTACTCTTATGAGCCTATCGGAGAGAAATGATTTAATGATTGAGAAAACATTTCCAGTTATACCGTAGCTGGAAATCTTGTAAAGTAGACCCTTATGCCATACCTTGTCGAAGGCCTTTGATATTTCGAGAGCAATTGCCCTAGAAAGGAAGCCTTTGTCAAGAGATTCACTAATCCTGTGGGATATAACCGTCAGCACATCTGCGGTAGATCTTGCAGAGCGGAAACCATATTGTGTGTCACTAAGAAGGTTATTCCTGCTGAGGTGGTTGACTATTTCTCTATTTAATATGGATTCCAGCAACTTACTCATAGCACACAGGAGACTTATAGGTCTGTACTGAGAGGGAGATTGCAGAATAGGATGTTAAGAGATTTCCACACAGGACATCCGGGGATAAATCGAATGAAGTCGTTAATGAGAAGCTACGTGTACTGGCGTAACATGGACACTTATTTGCATATGCGAATAACATAACACTATAAATGGCAAGCCTAGGTTGGCCTTGGTGTGTCTTACTCAAATGCCACCGGAAGTGACGCCGAAGAGCGTACATGTCCTCCCACCAAGACTCTCTGACTCGACACCGTCATTTGTACATATTGTAAATATACCTTTTCTTTAATACACTTATTATTGCGTTATCTTGTTGTTTGCGTCTTCATTGTATTTCCTTACTAATTATTGTTCAACCTTGCAACCACAACAACTACGATATGTCCCATTGACTACCGTATATCTATTCACCCATATTCTCGATATATATATATATATATATATATATATATATATATATATATATATATATATATATATATATATATAGAGCAAATAGTTAATAAAACATGTTAAAAAACACTTTGAAAAAGAGTTAAAACATATTTAATCTGAAAAGGAAACACTTAATAAGTGGATAGTCCTTAATCCGCGGAGTTTCAAAAAAATACTTTCCTTCTCATCAGAGGGTAGGAATTATTAAAATGCGGGATCGGATTTTGCATACAAAAAGAATTTGATGAAACTGCAAGTAAGTCAAAGATCTTACTTGATAACAAAAAGTGAAGCAGAGGGAATAGGGTGAAGAAAAAGGTGATTTCACGTGAATATAATTGGTAATTTAGTACGGAATCGGTATGTGTATCGGAATCGAGAAAAATATTGAAATCGTCCCATCACTAATATGTGTGCGTGTGCGTGTGTGTGTGTGTGTGTGTGTGTAATCGTTCATTTTCTTCGTTCGCTAAAACAATTATATCTCTATTCATAGTAAATGTCGGCGTGGTTCTTGGCTAAACACAAAAACGTTCCAAGATGGCCTCTACCAAAGCCAATGACCATTGACCATGCCATACAGACTCGATTTGCAATCCTCATCCAGAATAATCTTTCCCATTGCCGACCCATAAATGACATGTTCTGACGCACATATCCAAAACTGGCAGCTTTTTGTACTGTATCGATTTAGACTGTACAACTCGATGTCAATAAGAAAATGAAAATATAATTATTGAACAGTACCGATCACTGATGTCAACAACCTAGTTTCGTAAAAGCAAAAATCAATGGGCGCATAAAAACATCGATTTGTTTATAGAGTTTTATAAAGGATGAAAAAGCGGTGAATAAGCTTTGAACATATGCGGCAGGTTGGGGGGTGGGTGAAAGAAGCACTCAAAATCAATATTCCAGACTTCCCCAGATGGTAAAAATATGTAGAGATTGTTAAAGATAGTAGGCGATGGTTCTGTCTCGATAAATAATGGACGTTCCCTGTAAGGGTGTCTACGCAGGGCGTGTATTGTGAAGCCATGGTTGCGCAATCCATAACCACACTACTCGTTGATCGGCATTGGTTGAGTTTAGTGGCTAATAGAAGTCCAAGACTGCAAGAAATAATGCCGGAATAAGCAGAGAGCTCTCCTACATAAACGCCTATTATCCTCCATATAGTACTGATCATACTCAACATAACTGAACGTTAATGATCTAATGGGAACCGATGTGTCGACGTGATTATGTTATATGTTAAAGATTACGTTACCATCTTTTGTAAAAAAATACTTTAAAGAAAATGTAGGTGGGGAATTAGATCCAAACAAAATATTTAGGTTTACATACTCACGTGTAACGTATCTGCGTTAAAATAATTTAATATTTAATTGAAAATGTAAGCATGTGAAGCTACGGTTAGCAGTCGTTAGTCATTTGTCGCGGGTGTTTTTTTATCAATGTCTTTTATCAATCCAGCCACATTATAGAAGAATCGATGACTCTACAAACGACGTAGAATAATTAAAATATTGATTTATTTATCAAATTACAAAACAATCACCGGTCGGTTTCATAAGTTCCTATGAAATGAAATAACATAAAATAAAAATAGAATTATATGATATGGAGACGTAAAAACTTTAAATTTCTTGTGGATCAAGTTGATTCCATTTTGAGAATCGATGGTTCGCACACATTTATCTTCGTCTGGCATTAGCACGACCAGTTGTGTCCAGAGAGGGACAGGCAAAAGGGCAGTGACCCCGGGCATTTAAATTGGTGTGTGTAAGCGAGAGAGCCAATCATATTCAAACTATCTCCCTTTAGCATAGTAGTTTTCAGTACTGGGGTTTATACTTGAGTCTTTATGCGATCAGGGAATTGGTCCTGTAAAACGAAGCAGTGAGCTCCCTTGGTAAGATACCACATTCTGGCGTGTGTGAGAAAATCAGCAGCAGCCATAGGATAGCTGGCTAGCGAAAATATTAGCAGCAGCAGCCGTTAAAGCATGTATGCAAATTGGCAAGTATGCTCATGCTGACATCACGTAAAGAAGAAGGAGAGAAAAAAGAAAAAACAACGCGTGTTTGAGCGAAGAGAAGCAAAGCACGCTTCAGGGAAGATGGACGTGTGAAGTCGAAAGCGCTGGCAAAGGCCGGCGTCATGTGGCAGAGACAGAGACATTTAAAAATCACACGTTATATGGCACAGCATTGTAAAACACGTGTGTGAAAGGACTTTTGATAATGAAATGCGTTATTATTGGAAGGACCATGAATAAATGCATTTCATTTGCACTTTTAAAAATATTCCGAGTCAGATTTTTATTTTATTTTTATTTATTTATTTATTTATTTATTTATTTATTTTTTTTTGTTTATTCATTTGCGACGGTGTCAGGCAACGTGTGGGTCCGAGAGGTTAAACAGTAACGGCCACGTTATACCTGGACACCACCAGAGCATCACCTGATATTTGCATTCGACTCGGCTCGGTTGCTAACTAAAATGCCTGGTCTGTGTTTCGAAATTTCTTCAAGCGAGAGTCACGTGCCTCCCCATTGCCGAATTATTTTTGGCTGATGTTCATCTGATGAAAGTGAAAGAGAAGAAAATCGATAAAAAGAAAACTTATGGTTAATTCAGTTGCCGAGTGACTAACAGCGGGAGGGGGTGGAGTCAAGAAAAACAGGATTTTCCGGCCAATTCAACAGATGCTATAAACATTAGACCAATAAAAATAAAAATCCTTTTAACACCTGAGTGCAGGCACTTTGTCCGAACTAGGGTCAAGTTAGTCAAGGTCAAACATGCCAAAGGCTATCAAAACAAAGACGAGCTCTTTCTACTCCCCCTCAGCTGAGCAGTCGGTAGGGGTCGGGTTTTAGGAAAGTACTTTTCAAATGAAGTTTTTTTTTTTCTTTTCTTTTCTTTTCTTTTCTTTTTATGCATCCATTGGTCTGTCCGAGATATATTAACGGCCTCGGTCTGTCTCACTAAAATTTGAAATAGAATTTTCATCGATGGTAATTTAAAACGGCGTACGCCGTACGACTGTGACTAGAACGCTACCTAACGTGTTGTACTTTCGCAAAGTAGACAAAGAATAGAAAAAACTTCAACTCGTTTTGTTATTGTTATTGTTATTGTACAACGACATTTATTTCCTCATTCTCACGCCACACGTGACAGATGAAATTAATGCGCACTGCAAGCTGATTGGTCAATTTGTAGCCAAATCGCCAAGCATTAACAGTTATCCACGCGAGAAAATAAGTCCTTATCTATGACTGATATAGCAGTATTTCATCTTAGGGCGTATCTAACATATAGGTATAATATTGCATTAGAATCCAGGTACTTTCTCGAGCATTAGAATGATCTAACCATTTCTCCAGCGACCTAACCAGCAACACAATTTAGATCTAGAATGAAAGTTAGTCCTTGGAGCTTTTCAACACAAAGAGTTTCATTCAGACTGGGACAAAACAAAGACCAATCGTTGGCAGTGAAAAGAGAATCCTAGTTTTAGAAATGAAAAAGAAGCCACATTTTCACCATTGCACCAGTGGCACCACGAGTTCGAGATCAGAAGAGAGATTTATCGAAATCATCCTCCACTAGATTTCGCAGTCAGTTGTGAACTTTGCCTAGATAACCATTTACATACAATTAATTGACTACAAGTTGTATTTTTATCCATATTCGGTGAGAAAGTGCTTGTTTATACCTTATTTGTTATTATTAAATATTAAGGAAGTTTTGTGTCAGTGTAGGAATTATACACGCAATTATTCGCGAGGAATTTAGATGCGGAAGATTTGCACAAAGTTTGTTCCAATCGTGCTCCATCCTTGTCACAGACTATTTGACCAAGATAGGCATCAAGACTGTTTCTCACCCTCCCCATAGTCCAGACCCTTGCTCCCTGCGACTTTTGTTTATTCCCTAAGCTCAAGGAAATCCTTCGAGACTGTTGTTATGAGACAATTAATGAGATGAAAGAGGCTGTGATGAGGGTCATTGAGACGCTCACACAAGAGAACTTCTATGGGGCCTTCCAGAAGTTGTTGGAACGGCAGCCGGAGGAGATTACTTCGTAGGGGACTAGTGTTTCATGTGTGTACTATCAATAAAGGTGCCGATATGAAAAAGGTCTGAAAACTTATTGAAGGCACCTCGTAAATGACTAGAGCCGATTACGTCGTTCACAACGATATACATTAGGCCAATCACGTTCGTATAAGCTCAATAGCATTTAAGTCAAGTCATAATAAGGTATGTGTGGTCCAGGCTTGGATCAAAGTAGCACATCTTTCATTATTTGTCAAAAAGGAAAATTCTTCTAGATTGAGACAATTTTTGTTTGTGTCGTAATCCAAAGTGCCCTTTTTCGAGGAGTTAGATTTTTTCCACATTAAAACTGACCTTGTGTCTGACGTTTCCCTCGTGAGGAGGCAAGTAAATAGGACCTCGCTTGATCTGCTCGTTAAGTTTTTTGTTCATGAAAAAATTAACGAGCTTCAAATCGGCATTACAATTTGTAAGAATCCATTTTGTTCCTTAGTTCAAAGTCGTTTCCAAATGCGCGGTGTTATCAGATCAGGCTGTTCGAAAATACTGACTTCCTAACCTAAAATGCACTAAACATTGATATTGTTGAGTTTTCTATGACCCTTTGTAAAACTCAATCATATTCTGCAACTTCAAAAATAAAATAAAAATTTTCTACTAAACAGCTAAGCCAAACACCATGAATTAATATTTAAAGATATAAAGAACTTGAAGTATGGGAACTTTTACTAAAATGACTGACTTTAGCATTGAGTAACTTGGAAAGGGATGATGTGTCGTAAAACCAAACAACCAAATCAAACACATGAATAAATATTTAAAAATATAAAAGAACTTGAAGCATAACAACTTTTACAAAGAATATTGGATTCGGGATTAAATAATTCGAAAATGGTTGATGTGCCGTAAAACAAAACGACCAGACCTTTTTAAATGAACGAGAACTTCTTAAACTCAAAATTAAATGATCAAATTAAGTATTTGCAACCTTGGCGATCGGTGAGTGAGTCAAGAAACTAGTTGAATAATAAATGGTTATGCGATCATCATTATCAAACATCATTCTTTTTTCGTGGGGTTTTTTGTTTGGCCCCCCCCCTAAGACATTGAACACGTGACCAATACCAAATAATGGTACTGCACTGCACTGTACTTAAAAAAATAAATAAATAAATTTAAAAAAAAAAAACACGGGCCGGTATGTAATGAAGACAAACCTATGATTAAGGCCAGTTCAAACTCTTCTGGCCGTTGCAACAACCCACGAAGCGTGTAATTGCTTTCAAAGAAGTTTTTATTTACAATGTTAAGTTATGCTTAGAAAAGGAAAGTAAAAAAAAAAGATCAATCCGTTTGTTTATATTTTTTTTTAAGTTCTCAATAAAAAAAAACAAAAAAAAAACAAACGAAATATCAAAAGATCTTACTGATTTTTTTCATTCATTTTATAAAAACAAAAGTGGAGGAACAGTTACAGTATTGTTGCAATTTTTCAAGGTTGTTTTGTCCTGTAGAAAGAAAGTTAGGTACGGCCAAAAAATTGAAAAAAAAAAACAACAAAAAAATAAAACAAAAAAAACGAGTAGTTGTTTTTTTTTATAACGAATTAAAATCTATTGACATCCATTATTCTTGAGCAATTTTTTTTTCCAGAAAATAAAAACCTGAATTTTGTCATACAAAAAGAATAATAATATAAAACTTTTTCTACAATTTATAATAGAATTTAAAATTTTTGAAAGCCACACAATTCACCGCCAGTTTTGTCTCAATCGCTAAAACATTAAAATATTTTTTAAAAGGTTTTTGAACCAAATGACTTTTTTTTATTCGTCTAAATAAGATTTAGGATGATTATCCCATACTTCAAGTTCTTTATATGCAAAAATTTTTAAATACTAGCAGGACCCGTTAAATGGCGTTGCCTGGTGGAAGCATGCCCCACCGTAAAATTTTAAGTACGGCTGCTGTTGGTATTGCCCAATCCCCAATCTCCTCATGTTAAGAACGGCTTTTGGAATAGACACCCCAACATCCTCATGGTAAGAATGACTTTCGGAATGGACACTCTCTCAACCTATCCCTGTTAAGAACGGTTTTCGGAATAGACACTATTTTTTGTGGGTGGGGGGAAAAATATCTGCCCCAAATTAACCTTGATAATCGCTGCCATGATGCCACGCGCAAATACTATGAATCAACCTGGAAATTTTGGGTGTGCAGTGTCGGTCGGAAAAAATGTAAATGTTGATTTTTTTTGGGGGGGGGGTACATGGGGGTCACCACTTATCAAGGCCCGAAGGCCACTCAGGGATAAGGGTTATTGCGTGTACAGTAATCAATGAGATAGTATTGTAGTAATCATTAGTATTAGGGGTTTTGATAGAGTGTCTTACTTAAGGGGGCGGGTTGTCAGGAGTTTGTTTATGTTGGACTTGAAGACGTCCAAGTTGTAGTCAGGTGGGAAACAGGCAAGCGGCAGAGAGTTCCACTGGCGTGCAGTTCTAAGAAAGAAGCTTTGCTCATGGAACCTACGTTTGGATTTAGGCACAGATAAAGAGTGGGGAAAATTATTGACAGTAGTTTCAGCCAGACGGGTGTTTCTTGTGAAAGATTGGTGAGGGGGACGAGGGATTAATGCTCAGACGAGCACCTGCCATGGAAATAACGATAAAACAAAGGCAGACTCGCAACGTATCTTCTGTGGGAGAGAGGCTGCAGGGAAGAGAAAAGGGCATCCCCCACTAAACCAAGAAGTCTATTTTGTACTCTGTCAAGACAGGATAGGCTGTTTTTAGCAGCTCCTGCCCAGATGTGGCAGCAGTACTCCATCCTTGAACGTACTTGACTTTTATACAGATAGAGAATTGCATCAGTAGTGAGATATCTTCTGGAGCGGTAGAAGGATCCCACCATTTTCCCAGCGTCCCTGGCAACAGATTTGATGTACGTGTTCCATTTCAGATCAGGAGTAAAGGTCAAACCCAGAAGCTTGTCAAAACATAGGGGCCTCCCCAAGATGAGAGCCATCCGTTTCAATTTATGCCAGATGGGGATCAGAGCGTTGATGATGTAAAGATAGAAGCTTGGTTTTGGATGAATTAAAAGTGACCAGCCACCTCTTCCCCCATTGTACCACGTGCTCAAGATCAGGGGAGAAAGAATTAGAGAGAACTTTGTCATTTACGGCCTTTGAGGTGTTGCCATAGATGGTCGTGTCATCAGCATAGATGTCAACGAATGATTAAAGTATGTGTTTTGGGAGATCATTGATGTAGATCAGGAAGAGAGTTGGGCCCAGGATGGACCCCTGAGGGACTCCAGCATTAATACTGTGGGCCTCTGATTTCTGCCCATCAACCACTACTCTTATGAACCTATCAGAGAGAGAGATGATTTAATGATTGAGAAAACATTTCCAGTTATATCGTAGCTGGAAATATTGTGTACTTATGTATTCTTGTTACTGAAATAATGATGTTATAACATGATTAAATTTTACTTCTATAAAATTTGTGAATATTTATAATATAGACAAATTGTTCATGTCAAAATGTAGAAAAAACTTATGTTTATATCAAACGAGATATCCGTGTTGACCTTTAAGACCCTCCTCCCCCTTAGTCAGAGGGTGTGCGTCAGTTTAGAACAAAAAAAAATCTGTAAAAACAAAAAGCAAAATTTAAAAAAAGAGAACGTCCCGTCATGAAGCAAAATGAAATAAAAGCCCAAAAAGTAGCGTCGTCGGTAACTACCTTGTCCGAAAACTTTTATTAAATATTAGTCTTTTAAAAACGCAAATAGGTCATAAACCAAAATGATTTTTTCAATTATTTCGCAACTGTAATTTCTATAAAATATATTTGTGCTGATGCACGTAGATTACCCCCACAGTATTTTTTTACAAGAATAGTCATTAAAAAATTGTACTGCTTAATATTCGAAAAACTACTTAGTTGCGAATAATTTAAATACGATATTCTTTTTTAAAACGCAAATAGATCACTAATAATGTAGGTAAACGATACTTTTTTTTAAATAATTTCGCAACTATATATTTTATAAAATAATCTTGTGTCTTAAACGCAGATAGGTCACAAATAATGTAGGTAAACCAAAATGATTTTTAAAAATAATTTCGCAACTGTATTTTCTATAAAATAATTTTGTGCTTATGCACGTAGATTACCCCCACGGTCATTTTTGTAAAAAAATAGTCATACAAAAAATTACACTGCTTAATAATCGAAAACAAAACTACTTATTTATGGACAATTGAAATGCAGTATTTGTTGTCAGCATACTATTTCCTGTTTAAAATTATCAAAAGTTTGGTGTATAAAAGTAAAAATAAAAAATACAAAAGAGTTCTGTCCGTATTTTTTGTAAACAAAGGAAAGGTTTATAATGTTTAAAAATATAAAAACTTCTTGTATTGTTGAAAAAAAAAGAAAATGTTTCGTTTAAAAGAAATAAAAAGTGTGTAATCTTTTTCAAAAAGTTATTTCTCTCCCTCTCTCTCTCACACACACACACACACACACACACACACACACACACACACACACACACACACGTGTGTGTGTATATCAGTCAATCTGCGTCTCTCTCTCCCTATATGTTTTTCTTACTCTGTGTATCTGTCTATGTGTATTTGTTTACAAAATCTTTTATAGCAAACCTCGAATATCGTGCTTAGGTTTTTTTGTTTGTTTTTAGCAGAAAATAATTTTAATTAACTACAGTAGAAGAATTGAACTACTATAGTTGGAAAAAGGAGAATAAAACAAAAAAAACGGAACAATTGGTTTATTTTATGTTTAAACTATTGTAGCTCGTATAAAGAGTGGCCATGTTTTTTAATATCTATCGAGTTGAGAGCTAGCAACCAATGAGAAGTACTGGAACTGTCTAAGGGAGAAATTATTTTTATAACAGGAAATGGAAAGTTAATGGTTTGCATAGGAGTGTATGATCCAGTTAAGGATACCTGGAAAACATAGTTATAGGTGTAGGCTATGGGCGGGAAGAGTACAGTAGATTGACAAGGAAAAATAAGAACTACTTCGTCTGTAGATTATGGCGATCGTCATGATGTCTCTCCTAGGATGAAATGTAGGGTTTTATTCTAACGAATAAATGTGTCTATAACAGCGTTCTAAAGTTATATACGATGGTGGATAATAGTTTAAATATAATAAATTTGTATGTGGCATCTTTTCTCGCACCTAGTGTACTTTGGTCCAGAGGAGAATTTCTGCAATCAAAATATTATATCTAGGATAAATACCTGAATTTCAAATAATTCCAACTTTTTATATCACTATAGATTTGCGTAGCAAAATTTAAAAAAAATTATATATTGGACTTGAAGATGACCATGTTATAGTCAGTTGGAAAGCATTCAAGCAGAACCGAGTTCCATAGGTAGGCAGTTCTAGGAAAGAAACTTAGTTCATGGAATCTGTGTCCAAATTTATGTATAGATAGATAACAGGGGGAAAACGTCAGTAATAGTCGTTGATAGACGAGTGTTTTTTGTCAGCGCTTGGCGTGGGGGCGTAGATTAAATGTACTAAGTCACTGCTTATCGCCGCTTAAAATAAAATAAACCGGCGATTTCGGCTGGACGTGCACTAATGTCCACTCCAGACAATGGACGTCCTTACGCCATGGCACCTTTTTCGAGAGGGCTCATCTCTTGCTACCTACGATTACGAATTATATATTTGTGGGCGTTTGAAATGTCAACACACAAAAACCTACGGCTAGAGTGCGATATAGTCGGATCACACTCTCACCGACTGGAAAAACTTCCTGAGAAATATTTGCCAAGACTATTTCCTTAGGAATCCCCGGCAAACCAGAGGTCCAGGGCATACAGTGGAAGTTGACGAGTCCGTTTTCAATAGACGAAAACAATGTCGGGAAGATCGAACTGCTCTGAGTCTTCGGAGGATACGAATTTGCCGAAAAGGGGGGGGGGTCTTGTCACAGTCCCAGACCGTGCGTTTCCCAAAAAAGTATATGCCTAACCAGTAATAGCTGACAACTACGCAAAAAGAAATGCATAAACAAAAATTATTTTACAAAAACTGCAGTCTTCGACAGCCCAAAACTTTTCTTTGAAAAATAAAAAATAAAAAAACTTTTATTGTATTGAAATATTTAAATCACGTTACATTTAAACGCTATTAAACATTATGTTTTTATGAAAATAACTACCGGTTAAGTGTTTAAATAAATATGCACGCATTTCGAATTATCCATAGCCTGGCGAATTTTCTCGTTGACTTCTGAATGTGCCTTCATCATTTAACGAAATCGTATTTCAACACGTTCACTTCACGAGTCACGACAACAATTTTTTAAAAAGGCCGACGCGAATCATTTCAATATTGTAAGAAATTATTCAAATAGATCGATACAAGTCCTAACTGCCTTGTATCGATCTATTTGATTGGTGCCAAGTTCTATTTCATTTTCGGTTTTTCAGTTCGTTCCAGATCAACGAAGCAGGGAGGACTCATTTTTATTATTTTTTTCTAAGAAGGGTACTTGGGCGCTAACATTAGTGCTTTCTATGCTTCAAATCTCAGCCGTGGATCAAGTATAGAACATATTTGTAAAAGCCTACGAATTAGGCTTACTTATAAGACAGAAAGTCTTCAACCGCATTACTGGCCTTATTGCGAACTTTTCATCTTCGGTATGCAGCCTGTTTGTGTTGTTAGCAATTTTTAAGGCTATGAGGTCCAATGGAACACGGCTAAAGTCATCCTTTCCTGCAACAGACTACGACAGCATGCGGATTGCAAAAAGGACTTAAACTACCGCTTCATTGAAGCAACCTACCAGCTCCCCCACGTTGGACGCAAGATGGGCGCACTATTTTGCAATACCTTGTGTACCAATAAAGTTTGCCTTGAATTTTACAGGTAGAGTTTGTTGTTTTGTAATGGTCTCATTTCTTGCCTTCAATAGAGAGCATCGAACATGTTAATTAAAATTCCCATCTTGACATAAAATAATTCCTACAATCTTTTCCTTCTCGACACCTCAAACCTCGGCCCGACTCGTTCAATCTTTCTTTTTCGACGCCTTCAACTTTTCAAATTCGACGCGTATTGTGTAATATTCCCATTCTCTCGACATTTTCAAAGTTCTTCGCCGGAATAATTTGTAATCAAATCAAACTGGACTCTTGTCAGCATTCACCCGCCGTTATAATCTCCGATCCGTTCAGTCCGGTTCTCCAAACTCGATTCACCGCCATCTTGATTTCAGGTCTTTTATTACGTCATTTTGGCGTGTAGATTTTGATATGCAAATGACTGCATATCAAACTACACCAAGAAAGCTGTAGGGACCGGAGAAGAAGTCTCTTATATTCGGGTTACATTGTATTTAAATTTGTGATTTTTTTCTGTGTGAATTTAACTTTACGGTTCTGAGAAGAGTTTCCCGACCCCCCCCCCCACCTCTTGTTTGATACGCGTGTGTTTGAATACGAGGATCAAAAATTTTTTTTTTTTTTTGGAACCGTATTTCGTCGACTCTAAGGAGACATAAGCGTAACAGTGTGAATTGTCTTAACCGTGTATATATTTGCTTGCATCTGTTTTGTAATTCAAAGAATGTGTGCGAAGGTGTGTTTACGAGTTATATTAATTACGCCACTGTTTTAATAGTTCGTGAATATTTCTTTTTTGCGTTTGATCTCGACTTTTAACTCAGATTACCTAACATGGCTTGTGATGTGTGTGCATGTGTCGAACCTGGAACAAAAAGCCGCAAAAAGAGACGAATAACGCAGTATGTCTTTTATATATATACTAGCATTTCAGCCCGGCGTTGCCCGGGTGTTTGGATGTGTATGTTGAGCAAAAAAAAAAAAAAAAATGGTAGTAGGAAGGCAGGCTTGAACCCGTACCGCAAAGAAGGAAAAGAACGGGGTAAAAACCTAACGTTTATGCTGTTACAACCACCGCCAAACCGGAAGCGAAATTTTTTTAAATTAAGACTAGACAATCTAAAGGAGAGGATAACTTTAAAAAATATCGGCGAAAAAAGTGACCCCCCTCCCTGTAGAAAAGTGCCTAGTTAAAGGGGGAGATATTAATGTTTTTAGCCAATTTTTTTATATTTTTCATATGAAAGGTCGAACTTTAAAACGATATTGATCTTGGTAAAATTTGTCGCCTCTATTGAAAGTTTAAGGCACACATGCAAACAGACATACATACATACATTCATATATTGGTAACTAAAGATTTTCGACCCAAACTGATGAAAAATCTTGCCCTATCTCTGAATACTCTTTATGTAAACTTTCAAATATTTAGACCAGAAATTGTCTGAGTAATTTGGAAGAGACCGCAGAGATCAATATTTTTTAATTTCACTCCTATTATGACCCCTTAAAATTTATTGTTTTGGGCTCAAATCAAGTTATTAAGTTAGATCCATGTCCAAGGAACCAATATCTAAAATGTCAAGATCGTAGACCCAAAATTGTCGGAGGAGTTTGGTAGAGTTCTCAAAAGTCAAATCTTGAACTTTGACCCCTTAATCGACAAATTTCTGGCCAAAAACCGATCACATCGATTTTCCCAAATCTCAGTACCCTGCATATCAAATTTCGAGTCTGTAGACTAAAAATTGACAGAGTTATTGCGTAGGAAAATGTACACAGACACACAGACACCTTCACTTTTATAGATATAATAGAAGATATATATATATATATATATATATATATATATATATATGTTTGAAATTTAGAAGTGAATATTCTCGCGATTATGATTAGTTGAAAGAAATTCTTGTGTAACATTTTGTCCAACCGAGAATCGATACTTAAAAACAACATTCAGTTCTGTTGTGTGTCGAGTCTGGAAGGAAAATCACAAAAAGGGACGCAAAATTTAAAAGTGAGTATTCTCGCGGCTGTGGTTGGTTGAAAGAATTGTAGGGGACTAGGATATGTAAATACCACAATCCCGTTACAAAAGAATAATGAAACGAATGGAATTTAAGGGAACAAAGACTCAATTAATGGATAAGATAAACGTCGTTTATTTGCTGTTGAAAGAAATGAACGTTTTAGTTATAACATGTCCGCGCGTATGTAAGCAATGTTCGTTGCAGGATTGGTGTTGTAGCAAGAAAAGGAAATGTGTTTTCATCTCAAGTTCGGGTCACTATCGTTTGTTCGCACGTGGGAATTGAAGTGAGTGTTGTAGTGGAAATGAGAATCCAGCGTGTAGACAAAGAAGAGGATATTAGAGTTGTCATCAGTTAGTAGTCAGCTACGCGAAGGTGTTCTTAGTGACCAGTAGTAGATGGAGAGAGAAAGAGTGAGAATGTATGCATACAGTCTTTAGCTCGTGCCCCATACATGGTCGCAGGGGTGTTGACGACGCGCGAGCGTGCGCCTCCCAAAGGGGAGGCGGTTGGTTAGCCCAACCTCTCTAGCCGAGAGCTAGTCCTAAAAAAGGATTAGAAACAGCTTGTCTCCTTGTTTTATACTCGTTTCCGGAGTATCTTTTGCGCATGTGTATTTCCTTAGAAAGCGGAAGTGACGTCGTCCATGTGTGCGTGTGTGAGTACATGTGTATACGTAAGCGTGTGTGTATATATACGTGAATGTGAGTGTATGTACGCGAACCTGAATATGTGTACATGTGTGGACGTGGGCGCGTATGTTTGTGTGCGCGTATGTATATGACAGCTTGAAATATGAATGTGTGTTTTGTGTGAGACTTGAAAAAGGCTCGTACAGAATTGCCGACTTGAGATTTTGTCCAATCGTGAATCTTAATAAAGTATTGAACGTGGCGATGTCGATATCATCTGTTTTAATCAAGATCCTTTGCGTAGACTTCAATTTACCTCCGATACCAAGGTCTATAGAGACCATTGGTTGCTGCAAGTTGTCAAAGCAGGACGTCATCTGTAGATATTGCATGATAGTTTCAGATGCGCCAATGCAACATTATTGTCCTCACTCTGCTATGAACATTCTTGCTTGCAGTAGATTGTGGACAGGTGTATTGGCAAAACAATCTAAACGCCTTCTGATTTCACCAAAATCATTTTAACCCGATTGCAGCGATAATACTACTGGGTGTCATAAAGGTATTGTCACTAAATAGGGTTTGTGGGTGATATGAGAAAATACGTCTGCGCTACGACATTCCAGGTGACAGCCATGTTGAATTTTATTCATTGAATATTTACACATTTTAATCGTGCATTTCTCTTATCAAATCCCATGGCCTAACAACCCCCGGGTTGGAGAGGTGCTCCCCAAGAGAGAAGATTGGGGTTAAAAGTGCCCTAAAAGGGGTCAGTTCGTTTTGTGTATCCAGTCTCCTGGTCGGAAAAGAGAAAGTGGGCTGTATTGGCCCTTTTTTATCAACGTGTTCGGCTCGCCTGGTAGTGGTGGTGGTGGTGGTGGTGGTTGTTGTTGTTGTTGTTGTTGTTGTTGTTGTTGTTGTTGTTTTACGGCATATCAACCTTTTTCAGGTTATTTAATGCCGAATCTAGTTATTTTGAGGAACGATTTTTTAATGGAGTATATTTGTTTTTTAAGTCTGATTCTATTTAACCCATAGTTGGGACCCTAACAGGTACTACCACTCCGGGTCAGAGTGGACCTGGGAGCAATAGCAATTAAAGGGTGGCTCCACACTCCCCAAGGCCCGTAAGGTGGGGACTCGCCATCGGATATAGTTTTAGGTCATATCCAGGACTGGCTCGCCTGGGAGATGACCTCTGATTGGTCAAAGCAGAAAGGAAGTTGAATGTTTGCATAAATCAGCGCCGAGCTTATAAAACTAAACACAGACTAAAAATTGTAAACCGCGAGTTGTTACGGTTGTCGTTACCAAAAAAGTTAAGTTTCTCTATCGTCTAGACCCATCCTTAACTCATGCCCAATATCATAGTATTGTGATTAAATTATTTTAATAAGATTCTTTTGCGTTATATTACACGCCGCACCTCAAGAAAACGAAGCCAAGAATGCCTCCTCCTACGCAACAGGCATCGAGTTTTGTCCATAAAATTTCAGATTCCCTTTAACAGCTGACAACATCGAGACTGTAATTCAAAACCCTTCCTAACTTGATATTGTAAAATATGAAAAAGATGCAACCGTTTTGGCAGGTTTTCTCAAATTCTTACTCTTTTGAAATTCAATTCAACTGGGGAAAATATGATTTACTTTGAATGGTCATAAAATTATTTTTTTCAAAATTTACTTTTTTTTAATTAGTAAACATTAGGAAAACCAAACTTCTTATCACTAAAATAAATATCATTACACACTGAGGGGTACCATATATCAGCAACAGATCACTGAAGTTAAGCAACATTGAACCTGTTAAGTACCAGATGAGTGACCATTTAAGAATACCAGGCGTTGTATGTAGGAGGATACGTCGACATCTCCCTGCATGAACTGCAAAAACCTAATGTTGTCATCGTCCCTGATGAAGATATACAAGCGACTGGAGGCCGTTTGTGAAGTTGCTATTCTTGTGAAACTTCCTCGATTGGAGGAAGCTGGCTCTAGCCCCCAAGGCTGAGCGTCGTTTCAGTATGGTATGGTACACCACTATTATGGGCTGACCTATACAGATGACAAACTTTTAGTGTACATACTATGTTAAACTGAGCACAAAAAATGCTGCCTGTGGATGATTATATATATGTCAAAACATCGTTAATTCATTACCCATACAGCATCAACCATATAGCGTAATGGTGAGAAGCCTTGACTGTCATTTGGGCGGTCGGGTTTCGATCCTGGCTTGAGGCAGATGCCTGTCTAGCCGCACTGATGAGCTATAAAACAGCGAAACAGTACTGTATGTGGATGACTATATATATATATATATATATATATATATATATATATATATATATATATATATATATATATAGCTTAATGTAAAAGGAAAAGAGAAAGATCAATTCCACAAAAGGAGACTTATCCGGATAATGCCAAACTCAACAATAATTATTGGAGTTTATACAATAGGACAACAAGAGTATGAAATGAAGACACAAAACTATATATAGGTAGATATAGAATGGATCATTTATTGAATTATGGAATACAGGCAAAATTTGGGAAATAGAAGGGACTCTTTATGCCAGGGCATTTCGAAGCCTATTGCTTCTCTTCAGAAGAGTAGAGAAGTTGCTAGGTAGCATGGGGGAGATGCGGCGTCTAGCGTAAGGTTCATTGGGGATGAAAAAGATTAAGATGAATTATAGAATGTTGAGGGAAGCTTTATTGAATTCTAAATAAATAAGGAGAAGCTTATTATATATAGTATGATATATAAGAATATATATGGTCTTTAACATAGTATTGAGATTAAGGGGTATATGTATTATGGTTAAATAGGGGGTGTATTGTTGCTGTGTGGTAATTTATTTTAACGGTTTGTGGGGTGTCTATTTTCTATGGAGTGGGTAATTTTGATTAATTGGGGGGGGGGGGTGTATGTAAGGTTGTAAAACTGAAAGGTAATATGCGGCAATATATTTATAAGTTTCTACTGTTATGATATAGGGAGTATGATTATAAGGGGGCGGTCGGAGATTAGGGTGGCAATGACTATGAATGCGTATAACTTGATGTAAAAGGTTAAGTATACATATTGATGTTAAAGTGGGGGAGTAAGGAAACCATAGCTACTTATGAGAGTAGTAAAAATATACCAAATAATAGTAGGGTAATTTTAATAGTACGAAAGATAATAGTAATGAAATTTATAATAATAGTAGTAATAATAAAGCTGAAAATAAATTAGATGTAAAATTGAATATAAAAATTGAATATAAAAATTGAATATAAAAATTGAATATAAAAAAGGAATATAAAAAAAATTCAATGTTAAGAAAAATAAAATAAAATAAATAAAATAAAAATAAAGGCAAAATTAAAAGTAAACATTAAATATAATGTTACCAATAGTTGTGATCAAATTAAATTCAAAATTACTGTTAATAACATTGAAAATGGAGATAATGGTAGCGGTTATGGTAGCATGACGGGGGTGATAATAATGATATCAATTATAATGATGATTATAATAATAATAATGATGATAAAAACAACAATAATAATAATAACAATAATAATAATAATAATGATAATAATAAAGGCAGTAGTAACAATACTTCTACCACTTCTATCCCCCAAATTTTGCCAGTATTCCATTATTCAATAAATGATCCATTCTATATCTACCTATAGATAGTTTTGTGTCTTCATTTCATACTCTTGTTGTCCTATTATATATATATATATATATATATATATATATATATATATATATATATATATATATATATATATATATATATATGTATATATATAAGCGAGATAAGACACTGATAGAATTCAGATGAAAAATCCAGATAGATATTACTTGAAGTAATACTTTCAAGGTGATCCTAGCCAAAAAGGAAAAGCTCAATATTTAAGAATAGAGCAATATATAAGTTTCGTGGTTAAATTTTAAATTCTGAAAAAAACAACATATAGAGACATATATTATATAAATAGTTTAAATCAACCACGCTTGGGCGACCCCATACCCAGCCCCGCATTTAAATTAATTCTCCCCATTATAAAAATAGCTAATTAACCACAGTATATAAAGCACTCACTCAAACATCAATTCCAACTCAGCGAACAACAAAACAAACTCACCCATAGATCGCCTCCAAACAGAAATATATGTATTTTAAATAAAATTTAAACAAACTTAATTGAACCAGATCACACTACGACAACAAGCGTAATGAACTGACTTATCTCAACAAATCAAGTCACCTTTAAATATACACTCAAAATTAAAAGAACCCAACCTTAAACTAACTTAAATAAGTAACCCTCCAAACATTCCATATTTTCAGACCATAACTCGTCTCTATCTCCATCTCATCCGCTCACCCATCCGTACAGCAAAAACAGCACACCCACCCCTTATCACGCACACCCCCATTGAAAATCACAAGAATATCCATTTCCCATTTGAACTTAAAATCAAGAGGTCAACCCTTTTAAAGAATACTAAAATACAATTCCTCCCCACCGCCGAAAAAAAAATTCGATTAAGAACCTGTATGCTCGCCCAATTTTTACCCTCCCTCTCTCTCTTTACCCTCTCTACTTCACCCCACTATCCTCTTTCCCTCATCTAAAAGGCTTCCCTCACCCACTATCAACAAGAAAACGAACTATCTTTCTACCGGGACTCACACCAGAAACAAGCTGTCCAACGCACCGTTCTGAATATCAACACCCGGATTATTTTGCTATTTTGCTACCTATACTATTGATTTCGAGGTCCATTGCATACATAACTCAATGTTCAAATTTTATTACTCATGGGGATAATTACAATGAAATGGTATATCCACCCAATATCGGATACACTTTGTCAACACCGAGAAAGCATTTGGACTACATCAACCAACACACACTCAACCCAACAGCGAATAAGGCTGCCCCCGTATACTTTTCGAAAAATCAATAAGGAGCAATACACTTCCACTATATGGGAATATTATTTTCTGCCCAGCTGGATTTATAACCCCGAAGAACTTTGGACTCCTTCCAATAATGGATTACCCAGGTTGTATCAACTTCTCTTTTCATATAATTTTTTCCATATAATTATCCACAACCACTCAAAAAACTATTTACAGTATTTTTGCTGAAAAGCAAAATTAGCGTCCATTCGTAGCTTAACATTTTGCTAACCGCATTTCATTTTCTCTGATGATATGAGCCATTGTTAAAAATCCATGGATTAAGGAAATTAAAATAACCCCTCTATATATTCCTTTTGTCAAACAATAAATTCTTAAATCGAATATATGTCTCTATATGTTGTTTTATCAGAATTAAAAATTTAACCACAAAACTTATATATACATACATACATATATATATATATATATATATATATATATATATATATATATATATATATATATATATAGCGACCGCTAGCTAACCCTCTCCAAACAATTAACAACAAAATAAAAAATAAAAATAAATAAACCGAATCATAGCCACCCCCCCCTTGCCTCCAAACATAAGCGAACGCCCAACAGGTCAAGACATACTTACCAAGAAATCATCTCACCAACGAGACGCATAAAAACTTTAACATCAAGACTCGAATTTTAAAGTAACCTCCTCCTCCCACCCCCACATATTTCCCTTCCCCTCCATGTATACCTATGCCCTCAGCCACACCAGAAATGAACTTCCCAGACCCCCACAAGTTCCTTAAACTCCCAAACTAAAACATTATCGACATACCAAACGCCCCCTCCCACCTTTCCCCCTTGTTCCCTTCCTCTCTTTCTTCCGCCCTCCTCGCACCCCTGACCTCATTCACTCTTTCACTCTTTCATCCCAAAATAGCGAAAATTTCTGTAAAAGTCTGAGGAAGCTACAGACGGCCAAAAAACGGCCGAGTAGCTGAAACAATAATGTAACTTAACAGAAAGATACGGTAATAAAAAATAAAACGTATAGTTGTAAAAAAAGCCGATAAATCTAACATTTTTGTCATTCTGAACAAAACTATAATAAAAAAATTCAGAATATCCTTAACGACAATACGAAATTTAAAAAACTTAATAAAAATCCTGTAAATAATGTAAAAACACAAATGAACAAATTAATCACAGCAAATAACGCACAAATTGGAATTTATAAATATAATATAAACCCCGCTATCTTTATGGTTTGGTTAAGATACATAAACCTAATGCTCCTCTCCACCCTATCATTTGGCAAATCCCCACTCCCATTTATTCACTTCCCAAAACTTTAAACGAACTTATCAGCCCATACATTCCTAGCAAGTACAGCGTTAGATCCACACATGAGCTCATGCAAATACTTAAAACAATGCAACCCGAAAATAGAAATATCGCTTCCCTTGACGTAGAAAGTCTTTTTACAAATGTCCCTGTAGCGAAAACCATAGATATAATTATAAACAACATTTACAATCATCCGTCAATCCCCCCACTTAAAATTAATAAAAATATATTAAAAAAATATTATTAATCTGCACCACGGAAATACCTTTTTATGATCCTAATGGCAACATATATAATCAAATAGATGGCGTCGCAATGGGATCAGTCCTCGGACCTACCCTGAGTGAATTTTATATGGCAGACTTAGAAAATAAAATATTTAAAAATAATATAAAGCCCCCTATATATGTACGTTATGTTGACGACATACTCCTCTTAGCTGATAATAACGAACATATATATAAAATTCAAGATCTTTTTCAAAAAAACTCTGTCAATACAATTGAGCTCTGTCAATTTACAATAGAATTAAATGATAACAAACAAATTCACTTTCTGGACGTCCTTATAGACTCATCTAACAATACTTTCGACGCAGCTGTATACAAAAAACCAACTAGTACTAAATCCAGCCTCTTGAACTTTAAGAGTGAGTGCCCTCAGCGTTATAAAATTACCATAATCAAAAATCTTTTAAACCGTGCTAAGATGATTTCTTCTACGAAAAAAGCGCTACTAATAGAAATTAAAAATATCAAACAGGTTCTTATAAATAATTACTTTCCGAATTATACTGTTGATCAACAAATTAAACTATTGTTACAGTCCCCTAAAAACCTTAACAGCAATACTAGTCAATCTTCTAACACTAACCCTATAGACATATTTTATAAAAACCAAATGACACCAAATTTTAGAGTGGAAGAAAAAATAATTAAAAGCATCATACATAGATATACAGCACCTCTAGAGAACAATTCTAAGATTAGATTTATTATATACTATAAGAAGTATCGAACCCAGAACCTCATCGTTAAAAATAACTCCTCGCCGGCGATAAAAATGTTGGAGCAAACCAATATTGTGTACAAATTTCAATGCCCCTTAGGAGAGTGTAATTCCGAAAATAAAAACGCATATATTGGACATACAAAAACAACATTGTCCCGTCGATTAACGATGCATTTGAACAGTACTAGCTCAATATACCAGCATTTAACAAATCAACATAGCTGTCCCCCCTCTAATCTTAGAAAGGTCCTCGTGGACAACACAAGGATTTTGCAACGAGAAAGTAATTGTAAAAAATTAAAAATACTCGAAGCACTATATATAAAAACCCAGCACTCATCTATGAATAGCATTAATTTTGAAAGTAGCAATAATGTGCTGGAATGTTTAGCATAACCAGTATACGACTGGTTTTACTAACATTGCCTTTTATCATCCTAATTTTTAATCGAGTTTTTTATCACTCGTAAATGTATATTTTAAGCGACTTTTCATTGACTCTTTTTATCATTCGTAACTATATATTTCACTTCTATTTTTAATATTTTATCTCCACCTGATGATGATTCAAGAAAGAATCGAAAGCGCTCGTGTGAACCATGTAACATTTGTAAATACCTTACATCTTGAAGTTTAAAAAAATCTTACAAAAGATCAAAAAAATGAAAAAACGAATCATTAGGCAAGGTATCTCAGTTGTTTTTAATAATGTTTGCCTGAATGAAGGAATGCTGCCTAAATACACTAATATATATATATATATATATATAGGAATACAGATTAAAGACTGTAAAAATATATTTTAGATGAATTTATTCTTCGACAGGATACTCAAATAAGATATATTGAAATTTCCTTAATCCGTAGAGTTTCAAAGAAATGCGTTCTTCTCATCAGAGAAAATGGAGAAATAATCCACAGGCAGCAGTTATTGTGCTTAGTTTAACATAGCATGTACACTGAGAGTTCGTTAACTGTCGTACAGACGGTAGTTGCCTGTCTAGCCGCACTGATGAGCTGTGAAACAGCGAAACAGTACTATATGTGGATGACTATATATATATGCATCACTGACGTTAAGCCTGGCCAGAACTAGATGGGTGACCATTTGAGACTTCCAGGTGCTGTATGTGCTCTCCGCTTATCTTCGCATAGTTTCCAGTTATCCTGGACTTCTCCTTGCCACTGGAGTCAAACAGTGCCGATTCAGAAGAGGTGTGGTTGGGATTGCGCAACCCTTGCCTCACAATTACACACGCAGCTGCCCCTATAGAAGGTATCCTTTGACTTTCAAGACTGAACGGAGGCATCGATCGTGTGTGCGTGTGTGTTATAGAGCGTAGACACACGTATGCAAATGACTGAGCCGTGGGTGAGATGACATCATCGCAAGGAAGAAGGAAAAAGATTATAAAAAGAAAGTGCACGCAGACCAAATAGCCAATAGGAGATATGTGGATGACATCACAGTAAATACAAGAACTTACATGTGGCCGGAGAAAGAGAAATAAAGTTTTTTTTGGTAAAACCTAGAACAACAAGTTGAATTTCTTTCCTGTTTCTTTCTTATGTTCTTTGCGACGGAAACTACGTGTTGGGCCCTTACTTATTAATGACTATCTTCCTAAGATCCAAATTTCTTTTTTTTATATTTTCTTAGTTTGTTCAAGCTGGGGATAGGACATCCTACTGGATGCCAAACATTCACTTGCTAACTCAGATATTCCAACTGAAAGATCTTTAAAAGATTCTGACCATCCCTTCAAGTGCAATTGTTTGAATCTCTCTTGCATTTGGTTCACCGGGTATATTTTTAAATTCTATTTTATGAGTTCAGTTGTTCCTATCATTACTGGAATGATGTAAACTATAATGGTTTAGGTCCGTACATACAAATGACAACGTTTTATATATATATATATATTATTACCGTTTTATCTGTTTGGTTACATATGTTTCAGATGTTGGACCATGTTTACGATCCAACAGCCTCGTCAGATCTTATAGAAGTGGTTGTTAGTATTAGGAAGAAGTGTTTTAGAAGAACTGCAATAGTATTGAGCACTCTCCTCAGGTTTTTACTAATTACCAGTTTTACCAAATATATATATATATATATATATATATATATATATATATATATATATGGCGTAAGAGTCTGTGAGGTAGTCATAAGGAAGTGATAAAACGGACGATTCCCGTTTTAGAATATTTCCAGACTGTCAGTTTCGTTCCTGAAAATGTTTGGCTGCAATTCAAATTGAAAATGAGACGGAAAGAAGAGATTTGTTCGCAATTACTCGTATACACCAAAATATTCAGTACATTTGGGAAACTCGGTCCAAATTATATATCGAAAATGGACACTATTTATAGCATAGTTTTGCCAATGTGGATTAGTTAATGTATGGAGAACGGGTATTTTTAAGATGTGTCCATTTGATCTGCGCGTTTAGTGATGAGAATACTATTTTAAGCTGAATCGTGGCTGTCGGGTGGACAAGCATCTCACAGAGGTATAATGACCCGTCTAAAAATTAAGTAAGATAAAAATTAAGTAAGATAAAAAGAACACAATAAAGTCAAATCAGATGCCTCCGTTCAGTCTCGAAAGACAAAGGACACCCCTTGTAATTGTGTGGCAAGGGTTGTGTATTCTCCAACCACCGATCTCCTGAATCGGCACTGCTTGAGTCCAGTGGCAGGGAGAAGTCCAGGATGACTGGAAACAATGCCGAGATAAGCGGAGAGCACATACAGTACCTAGAAGTCACAAATGGTCACCCATCTGGTACTGGCCAGGCTCATCGTTGCTTAACTTCGGTGATCTGCTAAACGGTGTGTCAAACGTGATTATGCCGTATAACAAAGTACTCAATTGCAAATTTTAGGCCTAAAATACGAAGTATTTATGATTTACGTTTTTGAGATTTGTAATGCATAGGTTTTAAATAAATAATTTGTATGTGTGTGTGTGTGTGTGTGTGTGTGTGTGTGTGTGTGTGTGTGTGTGTATTACTACTTAAGATTTAGTATGTGTGCGTCTGAGGTCGAAACTGTACATTTAATGCCTTTTATTGTACTATTACTTAATTACTATTAGAAATATAATAAGTATGAATCCGAAATTATACTTATATTAATTGTGCTGCTCTGCTTCTATTACTCATGAAGATTTGGTATCTCTGCAAAGCCGAAACTATAGCTATTATTTCTAATCATTGCACTATTTCACTATCTTTTAATATGCAATCAAGACTTTTCAATACTCAATCCAGGGGGTAGTGTATTATACATATATGTTATTATGAGATCATCCTCTCAGTCATTACCTCCTCCTCTGAGTGTGAAGTAAATGTCAGCAAAACTTACATCATGTAACCACCCGCCCCGCATGCAAACCTTGCAAAAACTGAAGTGTGTTCGTGCCATCTCAAGAACCAAGAGGCCAACCAATCCTTAAATATCATGTGGAATACAACTTGAGACTCATACCAACTCTGTCTACCTTGACATAACCCTAGACCGCGCCCTCTCATCCATATAAAAAAGACAGAATGACAGCTACCGTAACAACATCCTATGGAAACAGATTAACTCCAAGTGGGGAGCGGAGCATAGCACACACACACACACACACACACATACACACACACACACACACACACACACACACACACACGCACACATTAAGATATACTGCGTTGGTCCTGTGCTAATCTTCTGGCGAGTATTCATGTCCTGATATATACAAGAAGTAAAAAATAAAAATAAAAAACAAGTATTGAACAATACACACCGCTTGATCACTGACTCTCTGAAACCAACCAGCATCTGTGTACTGGCATTGCCCCTGCAGATGGGAGACAAAAAGATGTCCCTCAAGTAGAGTTCATAAAGACAACCAGTAATGAATATCTCCTTCATAGACGTGAATCAATAGCCCAACCACTGAAGTCAGAGAGATGCTTCCTCAACCTTATCGAACCTTTAACAACATCTCAAGAACTATCTCTGTGTATCAAAGAATGGCAGCCTTATACTAATGAGGGATGATACGTTCTGAGACCCTTCTTTGTACATCAGAAGCATCCTGGTTCAGTTGAAAATACTCAACCGCCTGAGAATGGGAATGATGCGATCAAAAGCTGCTATGACTAGATGGGATTACAAAACGGACCCAACCATCTACGAATGTGAAGAGAAGAGCTATAGGATGCAACATGGTCTTGTCTGTCCAATCGGTGTAATTAGAGAGTAAAGCAAAAATGCAAAGGTCTGTGTAAAAAGTGAGAAACTGTTGTATGACTGCATACTTTAAAGATATGCAAAGAAGGGTTAGGGTTAGGGTTAGAGGAAGAAGAAGAAGAAGAAGAAGAAGAAGAAGAAGAAGAAGAAGAAGAAGAAGAAGAAGAAGAAGAAGAAGAAGATAGATATATATTCTAGTAAAAAAATATACCGTTGAGGCGGGGAGGGGGGGAACATATATTTGCTAGTAATGTTAATGAAGTTAACGGATGCAATACTGATATGGTTAGGAAGCGACTAGAAACTGATAATGTCAGTGACAAACATTTTTATTTATTTATTTATTTATTTATTTTTTGCAGCTGCTTAAGAAGGACAATTGACATTGTCGGCATAAAACTTTGTCTTTAAAAAAACAAAAAATGTTTTCTTGCTTGCTGTATCGGCTTTCAAGGAAGGAGCACACACGCCGCGACCATTATGGAGCGTGGGTGGATTTAGTCATGCAATAACGGCACTACCACCCTCTTTGCCTTCAGACTTTTATTTCTCTCATAAAATTGGAGGGTAGGGCTTCTCTTTTGTTTTTGTTTTTTTTTTGTTTTTTTTTGTTTTTTTTACTTAAATGTTTATACGAAAAATTATAAAAGAAAAATATATTCAAGCCAGCACTATTCTAAGTAGTATATCTAATGTGTAGTAAGTTATCATGTATAACCGGAACGCGATACAGGGCGTATATGTGGTGATTCTTTTAAATTCATATTTACAGTAAAAGAATTTCGGTTATTTTAGCTACATACTCGACAAACCATTAGATTACGTTATTACATTGTGTATAGTTGTGGCAAATAGACATAATCACGTTGACACACAGGTTCTCATTAGATCATCGAAGTTAAGCAACGTTGGGCCTAGTCAGTATCAGATGGGTGACCAATTTGGGAATTTCAGGCGCTGTATATAGGAGGACGTCAACTCCTTCCTGCAAGAGTTACAAAAACCTAACGTCGTCATCTTCCTTAATAGAGATATACATGTGACAGGGGACCGCTTGTTAATTTCATACTCCCATGAAACTTCCTTCTGTGGAGGAAGCCCGTTAAACCTGCATAGGGTTAGTGCTGTTTCCATTTTTCATCTTCCAACCAGACACATGTCACGTTACAGCCTTAAATACATAATTGTAATAATATATTTGTAATAATATAATGGTAATAATATATTTGCAATAATATATTTGTAATAATATATTTGCAATAATATATTTGTAATAATATAATTGTAATAATATATTTGTAATAATATAATTGTAATAATATATTTGCAATAATATATTTGTAATAATATAATTGTAATAATATATTTGTAATGATATAATGGTTGTCCAACAGAACAGCGAAGACTATCTAATCTAGGGACGATGGATGAAACGTGCTCGGAATTTACTTAAAGTAAAGCTGGTTTGCGCAGCCTCATTCTCTCGTCCCAACCAGCCTGATACAGAGGCAGGACAGGGTCAAGACAGCATGTGAGATGCACGAATTCCGGAAGTGTCGACTTCATCCTACATACAGCGCCTGGTATTCCCAAATGCGAAAATTCCAGGTGAATTTGAACAAGTGTATCCTTTCCTGTGTAAGTTTCTATTATCTTTTCCTTATGTAGAAACTGAAGAATACTTGTTTTATTTTTGCCAAATTAAATGAATTGAATCTACGGTTAAAAAATGTTAAATTCGACACACTGTTGCCAAAAACTCGCTACTCCAAATCTCAACGCTCAACGCTCGACACACTACTGTTAAAACTAAACTCTAGAACACGATGCACTGCTATCAAAACTTACTACTGACATCCAAATCCAAACCTGTCTCTGCTAAATCAGTCTTTTTATATCCAACCGGAAGCATCTCATTTGCATGTTAGGTGACAATATTACAAGCATATAAAGAGAAATGGCGGCTATTTTTTTTTCTTTTTTCTTAATTCCTTTTGTCTGAATGGAACTCTACAGACTGTACACAAACAGGTTTGTACTAATTTTTAATCACAGAATCTCTTTGTAGACAATTACTATCACAAAAGTTACTAGTCGTTTTATTAAAAGATAAATTCTTGTAATGATTTTAATAATATCGTTCATTGTATTCGTTTTCTAATCAGCCAACATAAAATGGGAACTTGTATCTCTTTTTGTCTATTTATGAAAGTAAACCAACAAACGCCACTACTAGTACTACTATGGTTTTATTATATTACTAGCAGGGGTTACCCGGCGTTGCCTGGGTGATCGGCCCCCTTCCCACTCTGAGGGGTAACAAAAAAAGTCACCCTTCTTGGTGCCGGCCTCCCCCCTTCAGGGAGAGATAATCCCCAACCCCACCTTCAGGGAGGAGGGTGCCTGGAGCCTTCTCCCCCCCCCAAGGAAAAAAGTCACCTCCTCCTGGCCTCTTCGCCCCCCCACCCTTGGGGGGGGGACACCGGCTCCCTCCTTTGGGGGAAGAAACTGCCAAGCTCCCCCCTTTCGGGTGAGAAAATGCCAGGCTTCCCCTTTTGGTGGGGGGATAGTGGCCAGCTCCCCCTGCTTGCCCGTAGGTGGGTGGAGGATCGGACGCCCTTCCGTTAGGAACCCACCCTTGGGGGGAGGTGGAAAGAAGGGGTATAGCCCCTCCCTGCTTCGGATAGGATTTAATAAACAAATAGAATTAAAAAAAAAAGTAGAATCGATCAGGATCGAACACGCAAACTAACGGTTAACAGTTTAGTATGCATACCCGAATTACCTTTAATAAATAAAAAAATGTAGTAAAAGAAAGTATAAGCAAATGAATGGATAAACGGGAACATACCAAAGTAATAAAATGAGAAAATGAAGAAAATCAAATTTACTGTGTGTGTTTATGGTGTGAAAGTCAGTGGGCTTGGTTGCCATAACAACGTGACGTACACAAGGACGGTAGTGAACGTGTGTATGTGTGCGTGTGTGCGCGTGTGCTGGGTAGTAGTACTAATAGTCTGTCCTTTGGAGGACAGCGTTTGTTTTCGTGTTGTGTGTACGTGTGTGTGGCTAGCGCGAGAATGGCGGACGTGGTGTCGGAGATTGGATTGTGATGGCTGGTGTAAGTTTCGTAATTTTGTAATTTGTAAATGGCAAGTTAGGGAAAAAATAGACCCTTCCAAGATGGACAATAAATAAGGGCATAATATTTTATGGTAAAGTTAAGATCGTAGGAACCATCATTTTTTTAGGAGATGTGATTATTGGATTAACCAATCAGAAACCGTCTGTGGCACACACATCTCTGTTTTTATAGATATATAGAAGATATAGATAGATATAGATTATTATTATCATTATTATTATTATTATTATTATTATTATTATTATGTGCCCTGATTAAAGGTTGATATTAGTCCTCAAGTTTAGAATATTATCTCTTCACAACGATGGCAGATTGCATCTAACATATAAAGTTATCTTATCGGATTATGAAAGTCAGGTTCAAATAGCCTTTAAACCGTAAAAATGAAACTTTGCATCTGACTAGCCAATTTTCATTTGTTATTGTTGTACCATGTTATTAGAAATATATTAATGTACTTTGCTATAATTCATTTTAAAAATTACTTAGTTTGACAACTGCTAATAGGAAACATTTTTTAAATAATCACCTAAAAATTGAAATCGGCATGGAGAATAACTTTTATGTATTTTTTTTTATATTCTACATGTATTGTGTTCTTACGTGCGTCAGCATGGTCAGATGGAAAATTTACATTGTAATATTTCAGGAAATCTCCCTTCATCAGGCATGTGCTTGACTTTCAAACGAGCATATTATGACTATTGTAAATGTGTATTTTATTGTTCTTCTAACGAGGTTGACAACAAAGATCAGTCGAACTTTAAAGAAGAATAGAAAGTGCATCATTTTACTCATAACTCTTGCTTCCTTTATTTTGTCCTCAGATTCCAGGGGCGATGTTTCTTACAAGTAGGGAAGAATTGTTGTTTTCTGTAACAGAATCTATTTCTATCTAACACTTATCGTTGCCAAGTTTTTGACCTTGAAGTAGTATTTTTAGCTCCTTATATGAAGTGACTTCATACCTTGTCTGTAGTGATTTCCATAAAAAAAAAGAAAAGAAATATCTCTATAGTCGAAAAACAAAAACACATTAAATTGTTCAGAAAATACTGGTCGATTTTTCAATTCACTTAAAAAAATATTCTTAGCATATGTATGTACAACATACACATGTTAAGCAACAATGACTCACATAAATAATAGTTACTCCCTAATCAAAAGTAAATACCCCATACTCCTGTGCAAAAATACATATTTACAAACATTATTTAGTCAGGGTTGAACATTTAGCAACAACATAATTGTTTATGATTATAAAATAATTCCATATTTTTACTTCACGGTGTACTTTAATCCATCGATGTCAGCAGTAATCACACTCTCTCTGAGTTTCTCACTGACTAACTCTCTAACTAACTAACTAACTCTCACTTCCTATATTGATAAATCCATGCATGTCCGGCCACGTGAGCAAAATTCACGTGTTTCAACATGCGCGACTTTGCACGTTTCCGACATTATGATTTCCCAATTTATTTTTTCTTTGATGTTTTTACAAAGGAATTCAACTTACATATCTAATTTATTTAACCCATATTTTATTATCCACATTCTTTCTAACAATTGAATAGTTTATTTATTATTTATTTCATCAGAATTAACAATTTACTGGACATTCCATTTAAACCTATTGTTCTTTAAAACTTATATCCAAGGTTCAATTTCTGCTTTCTCTCATTTTATTTTCATTTTAAGTAATCTCTCTATTTTTATACTTACATGAAAAGGGGACAGCCCTTATCATGTAACACCTGATTGGTTAATTAGACAGACCCTATTTTAGATTGTTAGTGTATTAAAGGGAGGTAAGTGGGAATGATAAACCCCTTTTTTTATAAGGGTGGCTGTTTAAAAATGTAGTAAATTTATCAGCAAACATTTCATGTAAGTGTTTGTAAAACAAGCACATGGATGCTACATTGCAGCGATGGGACAGGAATTGGAGCTTGTTAGACAGTGTGGAACATATTAGGTTAGCAATTTTTTTTTTTTTATACCGTGTCCAATAGGAAGACACTAAATGCAAAAACGCTTTACATAAGTCAGTCAGGGTGAAGGTAATCTGCGCAGCTATGTGGCATGAGTTGTGACTGGGATCTATAACTGTGTATTATTCTCAATTTTAAATTAGAAAAACAAATACTGATAGTCAATATTTGCATCAAGGTTCGCTGTCATTAACAAAAAAATTGTAAATTGCTGAATAAAACATATGCTTTATATCATTTGGATTTTTCAGACTACTGTTCTCACCTTGAATGTTATTTTCATAACCTCCACTCTTCTTCAAGTGTAACTAGTTAAACTTGGGAAATCTGTCTGTCAAACTCGGAAATCTGCAGACAATTTCAAACGGAATCCTTTATTTAATCCACAAGAGTAGCATGCTCTTGTTCTGTCAGACATGGGTAGCAGTCCTAAATAATTCACAATTGTATTCTGTGTATTGTCCGCACTGAGGATTGAATTTTCAACCTCCGGAAGAGTGTCACTTAAAACTGAACTTTACAAAGTACTTCATCCGTTGTGCCATGGATCATTGAGAACCAAATAATCGAAATAATTCAAACAATCAATCGTCGTCTCAAAAAGCCAGAAACGTAAAACCTATGGTTAATCGATAATATGGAGTTGTTTATCGATTTGATAACTCTTTTATTCCAACTTATTGAGAAGTGATGCAATGGTTTGCATTGAAATCAAACACATGTTGATTTTTAGATAGGACACACTCAACAATAATGACATAAGCTTATATTTGTCACTATGACCTGGGGTAAACCACACAGTTACTCATGACTCTTTTTTAACTGCAGACCCCCCCCCTCAAAAAAAAAATAATAAACGTTAGCCTCAGTTGGCACCACATCAAGTAGTTGTAAAAGGTCGAGGAGGATAGAAAGACCAAGAGGGAGAGCACTAATCAGACTTCCACTGAGAGAGTATAGAGAACACTAACGCCTTGGGAATTTTTTTGCCACCCAAACCCCAAGGAATACCAATGGCCGTTACCAGTGAGAAATCAATGGTAAGTGTTTTTTTTTTTTTTTGATAACGCAAAGTCTTTTGCAATGGTTAACAAAAAATATAGAGAACATTGGAAATTTGGGGAGACTTGTTGTCAAATTATAGGGACAGATTGTTGTCAGCAAGCAGTTACTGATAATGGCCCATAGGAGAACTATTACAAAGTAATAATTGCAATGTTAGTTAAGTAATGGATGCATGTGAGTAAATTAGCTAGTTTTGATTATCGAGTAATATCTATACTGCATAAGAACTAATACTGGTTAAACGATAAAATGTTTGGCAAGGTCAAAGGTTAAATTATTAAAGATTTATAAATCATGAAAATGGAAATAAAGACAGACATAAAAGAAGTGATGTCAAATGCAGAAGTGAAAACGGTACAGATTTATTAAGGTCAGTTAAAAATATTTGCAGAACCCCAGTGCCTCATCAGTGTAGCTAGCCCTGGGAGATCTAACCCCCAAGCCACCTCGAGGAACGGACAGCCCAACAAAAGAGGTATGTCACCATTTGATTTTCCAAAACATTACAGACAGGAACTGGTTGCAAAAAAACCAAAGACTCTCCCATCCCCCTCAGAACTGTTGCCGTTCTGACCTAAGATGAACAATAATGAAAAAGAAGAAACCCAACAGACTGAGGTATGTTTTATTGTTTTCTAGAATACCGACTTATAGTGTTACATTGGTTGCTGTTCCCAGGACGTTTATTAAAAAAATTAAACATGCTGCTGTCAAACTGTTATTGTTCATATGGAATAAGTCAGAAAGAGTGGCAAACTTGGTTGAAGTGAGTGTCCCTAATGATGGAGGTCTGAACAGAGCTGAAAGCGAGAAACAGACCAAATATCAAGATCTCATGTATGATATGAAAAGAAACTGGAATCTTAGAGAGATATAAATCATACCAGTTATTATAGGTGCCACAGGGCTTATGAAAAAGAACCTGAAGTCTTACCTAACTAATATTCCTGGTGAACCAAGTGCAAAAGAGATCCAGACAATTGCACTTAAGGGAACAGCGAGGATACTAAAAAGAGCTCTCGGTTGGTTTCAATAAAAAGCAGGGCAATGTTGGCAGCTCGTTTGGCTGCCCCATAGCCAGTGTTACAAAGGAAAAAAATTAATTAAAAAAAAAAAAATAGGTAACTGACTCATAGGGTTATATGAGTCACATGTTCAATGTCCCTATTTACTCATCAAAGTGAGACAGAAGGTCGGTTTTTCATGTAGCGAGTCCATCAAAATTATGGAATCAGAATATATGGTGCTTATTTAGACTTGCACTTATAATTCAAATTTTGATTAAAGAAAATACAAAAATGTCTATGACGTCTGTAACAGTCATGGAATGAAGAAGGCATATTTAAAAAAATTATGTAATTTAATCAAGTAGTTTTTTATTTAAGAAAATCAAATTTTATGACTTGCTCGATATAAAAGAGACCAGTCGCCATATTTGACTGAATTCGAGATTACCTCCCCCTTAACAACCTCTTCAGCATCACTGGCTCACAATTGGCAAATCGTATTGGTAACCTTAAGTGGGAAGAGTTTAAAATGTATCTGTGGGGTATATGTGAAAAAAAAAAAAAAAGAAGACATACCAAGCGTATCTGCATCGCTCTTTGGGAAAGAAGAAGAAAAGGTTGGCTAGCTCATTTATATATACAAAGGGCATCTTGGGAAGACAGGGCATGATGGGAGAAGCTATTTTTTCCCCTGTCTCTTCCTTTTTTTTCTAGATAGGAGGATATAAAAGCTGGGAAAAATTCCCTGGAAGCACAAAAAAAGAAAAGAGTCGTGAACATCTTCTCTTAAAGTATTTCGTGTTGATGACGTTCAGATTGTGCAGTGTAACATTGGTGGCGAGGGGCCAGGTGTGGTCGATTGGAAAAGAAGAGGGCAGAAACGTGCTGTTGTCGAGCGAGTGACTCACTCCTTCCCGAACCCCAAAACCGAATCCTGATTGTAATCTCACAAGCTATTTTGGCGTGTCAAGCAGGTTAACATGGCTGACTGGAGACTGAACACCCAGATGTTGAGACCCTTCACTGGGGAGGGTGACCTAATTTAATGGCTGGAAAAATGAAAGATGGTAGTAAGGTTGCAAAAAATCGAAGACGTGGTCATCCTGCTGCCGCTCTACTTAGAGGGGGATGCCCTCACTATTTACCAGCAGATGCGCGATGAAGATAAGGGAGACCTTGCCTCAGTGGAGCAAAGACTGAAATTGGCTTTTGCTGAGAGTCCATTTGAAGCATTCGGCAAGCTTGCAAGTTTGAGGTGGACTGGCGAGTCTGTTGACGTTTTTGCTGCAGAGATCAGGAGACTGGCAGGATTGGCTGGTTACGTGGGGAGGAGCCTGGAAATGACGGTAAAGCTATACCTAGTGAACGGCTTCCCAGAAGAAATCTCCGCGAACATGCAGAGAATCACTGAGATCAATACTATGGAAGTGAATGATCTTTTGGTCCACGCCAGAGTCCTAGTCAAGAATGTCAAGGGCCCAATCGTGGCTGCAGCTGTGAGTGGAAATAAGTGCACGCGGCCCCACTTGAATGACGAGAGACAGGTGGCGAGGCGACAGGAGGGGAGTCCTGCCATCAAGTGCTTCCAGTGCCAGGGTCCTCACCTGCTCAAGGACTGCAAAGAGCCGAGACTGGGGGTCACCTGCTACTGATATGGACGAGTGGGGCACATTAGCCACTATTGCGTCGCTTTACGAGACCAGGGAAACGAATGAAGGGGAACCATTGTGCCAGTGGTTCCCCCTTCGATGTGGAAATGCCGCACAATGAAACATTGCCTCAGTTACCGGTAATAGTCAATGGTAAGAAAGCCATGGCCCTTGTTGACACAGGCTGCACCACGACGTTGATAGCGAAGAATGTCGCTTGATCATGGAGCGGAACCAGGAGTATTAAGACCGTGGATGATAGGGAAGTGAAATGCTTAGGAGAGACATCAAAAGTACTGGTGCAAGGTGTGCCTATTGGATTGCGAACCCTGGTGTTGGATCGTCTGGTTGGTGATGTTGATGTGGTTTTAGGTGTAAGTGTGATCAACCAACTGGGGGGGGCGCTACGTTGAGGGGGGCCCAAGTAACTTTCGGACGCCTCGGCACAGTAGGAATGGCAGGAGTGGAAGGTGATAGAAACATCAGAACGCAAAAACCAGAGGCTTGCTGCATCGAGGACGAGGATTTCCTGGTGAGAGGTGGACGGTGGAATGGAAATGGACCTCCAGGCCTCTGGAACTACGAAACAAAGTAAGCTGCTACGAAAAAACGCTGCAAGGAAAAGTAAGAAAACGATTCGAGGAAGAAGTGGAGAGGTGGATAAAAGAGGGAATTCTGAAACCGTGGACAGGGGAAGAAAAAGGAGAGTGCCATTACTGGCGGTTGTTCAACCCAATAAGAACAAAGTTAGACCGGTACTGGATTTCAGAGAATTAAACAGACACATAGCCTGCCAAGTGACAGTGTTCTACAACAAAGACATACAGGCAGGCAGATACATAAAAGACAAGGCCATCAAGCCATATATAGTAATATGGAACAAGCCCGAAAGGACTGCACTTATTATCAACGTCACAGTTCCAAACGACTTTGGCCTTAATAGAGCAGAACGGGAAAAGATAACAAAATATCAGGACCTAAAAAATGATCTAAAAACAACATGGTCTCTGAAAGAAAAAAGTTATACCAGTTTTGACAGGAGCAATTGGCCTAATAAAAAAGAATCTTCTAAAATACTTAGAAGCAATCCCTGGAAAACCAAGCTGTAAGGAAACACAGATAGCAGCCATAAAGGGAACAGTGTCTATTCTTAAAAGAGCCCTCGGATATAAATTTAAACTGTAATAGAATCAAGTGTTAGCCCCAGGAGAGAGCCCCTTAATCTCTTCAAACTAACAAAAGTAAAATAAAAAAAAGTAAGGAGATTGACGTATGCGAAGAGGTTAGGCTTTGGGCTGAGTTCAGCTCCCAAAATTATGACTTCCGTGCTGAAGACAGTGCTGAGTAAAGACTGTACAGTGGATAAGGCCACTAGTTCATACATTGACGACATTCTTGTGGAAGAGGCAGAAGTGACAGTGGAGAAAGTAAGAGGCCATGTCGAGAGGTATGGATTGACTGCAAAACCGGCGGAGTCCCTGGATGGAGGAGCGGCATTGGGGTTGAAACTATGCCGAGATGGCAAAGAAAGCCTTGTCTTTAGATGAGGGAATGCAATACCCGAAGTCAGAACCGACCTGACAAAACGAGATCTCGGTCTGCGGGAGACTGGTAGGACACTATCAATCGCCAGCTGGCTCAGGATAGCGTGCAGCTTTATTAAACGACAAACGGGCACTGATGGCTGGGAGGGTCGTGTGACGAAGGAGGTCATAACCATGCTACAAGAAATCATCGCAAGAGTGACGAAAGAAGACCCAGTAAAGGGGGAATGGTACATCAGCAGCAGAGATGAGGGGGTGATTTGATGCGATGCCAGCTGCCTAGCATTGGGCGTCATATTAGAGATGGGAGGTGTAACTGTGGAAGCTACGATGTGGCTAAGAAAGAAAAACGACTCTTCCCATATCAACGTAGCCAAACTGGAGGCCGCTATGAAAGGAATCAATCTGGCTCTGAAGTGGGGATTGAAAACACTTGAAATCAAATCTGATTCAGCAACGGTAGTTTCATGGATCAGGTCAGCAGTGACTGGCAATAAGAGAGTTAGGACCAGAGGTGCTGCAGAAATGCTGATCAAGCGCAGGCTCGAAGCACTCACAGATTTGATAGTGGAATTCCAGTTGAGGGTATCTGTAGTGCTGGTCCCATCGGAAAAGAACAAGGCAGATTCGATGACACGAGTAAAGAAGGCCTGGCTGCAAGAGGGAAAGGAGGTTTCCTTGGTATGCTGTGCAGGGGAGGAAGTTAAAAAGTTACATGAAATGCACTACTTTGGTCGAAAATGGACATTATTCCTGGCAAGGGGTTTACCCAGAAACCACTGGTCAGGAAGATAGTGGAGCACTGTCAGGAGTGCCAATCGATAGACCTCGGACCGTCCAGACACAAAGCAGGAGAGTTACACATTGCAGAGGACTGGAAGCAATTGGCCATTGATGTGACCCATTATTGCCAAAAGCTGCATCGATGGTCGACTGTGGACCGGGGAAGTTTGCCATCTGGAGAGAGATCAGGGCAGAAGCTGCATGGGCGATCGGAGGGGTCATCGAAGAAATATTTTTGGAGAGAGGGCCGGTTGAGGAACTGTTAATGGACAATGGCCCCGCTTTCCGATCAGAAGCCTTTAAAGAGGTGTGTGATAAGTGGGGAGTAAGGCAATTTTTTAGGGCAGCGTATCGGCCGAGTGGCAATGGGATAGTGGAGAGGAATCATTGCACCATCAAGGATGCTGCAGAAAAAAGCAACATCTCACCGAAAACCAGACAAGATGAGACAACTGTGCCTCATAGAGCCATCTTCGCATATAAGTGGCGGCATCTGTGCAACAAAACAGTAGAAGAAGCTATCATTAAAGTGGGTGAGGAGGTGTGGGTGAAGCCCCTCAATGCAAAATGTACCACACACTGGTGGAGAGGGGATCGTAACGGGAACGCAGTCGAAGAACAACGTGATGGTGAATGGCGTTCCCCGGCATATCCTAGACCTGCGTCGTGTAACCCTGCCGGTGCGCAGTGATGGCAGTGAAGAGGAGGAAGTCGAGATCCACCGAGAAGCTAACGATGCACCCCAACTCGACTTAGCCTCATATTGTGGTTCTTTACAACTGAATGAGAATGGCTGTAGTGAACCTGAAAACGTCAACCCCCAAGAAGTTGTCCCTCAGAGGCCTCAACATCAGAGGAGGATGCCTGCTTGGATGAAGGATTATGAAGTGTCTTATTGATCTCGTAGATCAAGGGGGCGTGTGGGGTATATGCGAAAAAAAAAAAAGAAGAAGTGCCGGGCATATCTGCATCGCTCTTTGGGAAAGAAGAAGGAAAGGATGGCTAGCTCATTTATATATACGAAGGACATCTTGGGAGGGCAGGGCATGATGTCTCTTCCTTTCTTTTTTTTTTTTTTTTTTTTTTTTTTACAAAGGCATCACCACATTATCAAGGCCCAGAGGCCACTCAAGGATAAGGGTTAAAGAGTGTACAGTAGAAGTTGGTCAATATAGTAATCATTAGTAATGAAAATTTGGTAAATTTAATAACTTATATGGAACGGCTCATCAAGAACTTATTTACTTTAGACTTGAACAAAACCATATTGTAGTCAGCCGGAAAGCAGGAAAACGGAAGACAATTCCACAGGCGTGCAGTTCTAAGAAAGAAGCTTTGTTCATGGAATCTACGTTTAGGTTTAGGGACAGATAAAGAGTGGGGGAAATTATTGATAGTGTTTACAGCTAGACGAGTGTTTCTTGTGAAAGTTTGGCGAGGGGGGACCATAGATTGAAGCTCAGTTGAACACTTTCCATGAAAATAACGATACATCAGAGACAAACTCGCAACATCTCTTCTGTGAGATAGAGGTTGCAAGGAGGAGAAAAGGACATCTCCTATGAGGCTACGAAGTCTATTTTGAACTCTATCAAGGCAGGCCAAGTCCTTTCTAGCAGCTCCTGCCCAGATGTGGCAACAGTATTCCATCCTTGGACGTACCTGGCTCTTATATAGATAGAGAATAGCATCAGCAGTGAGATATCTACTGGATCGATAGAAAGATCCCACCATTTTTCCAGCGGCCTTGGCAACAGATTTGATATACGTGTTCCATTTAAGATCAGGAGTAATGGTCAAGCCCAGAAGCTTGTCAAAACTTGAGGCCTCCTGAAGACGAGAGCCATTCATTTCAATTGATGACAAATGTGGATTAGAATGTTGATGATGTAAAGAGAGAAGCTTGGTTTTAGATGCATTAAAAGTAACCAGCCACTCCTTTCCCCATTGTACTACGTGCTCAAGATCAGAGGAGAGAGAATTGGAGAGAACTTGCTCGTTTACTGTCTTAGATGTGGTACCATAAATGGTAGTGTCGTCAGCATAAATGTCTACAAATGATGTAAGGATATGATTTGGAAGATCATTAATGTAGATCAGGAAAAGAGTTGGGCCCAGGATGGATCCCTGAGGGACACCGGCATTAATACTGTGAGCTTCTGATTTTTGCCCCTCAACTACT